>NW_027185804.1:29113387-29120457 GCF_028583685.1 Petaurus breviceps papuanus
TCTCTCTCTCTCTCTCTCTCTCTCTCTCTCTCTCTCTCTCTCTCCACCTCTCTCTGTCTCCATTTAGCATGTGTCTAGCACTGAGATACACACTAGAAATACCAATACCAATATAAGCAAGCAACATAGCCCTTTTCTTCAAGGGATGTGTATTCTAATGGAGGAAGGCAACATATTAAGTGGAACTTGGAAGCAGGAGAAAACGGATGTGACCACAGTATGTGGCGGTGTCTAGGATGAAGTGTGATGGTCTTCTTCCTGGGAAGACAGGGAGAAACCCTCCAAATTAGATTCCAAGATCCATCCCAGGGGGAGAGTACAAATTTTGTTGGGAGGGTATAAGAACGATGGCCTTGGTAAGGCAATAAGCAGTACAAAGGAAAGTCAGCCAAGATCATGTGACCTAAGTCTCTGGGTTATCCTAGCAACACCTTGTTCTGTGAGCTAACCCTTTCACCCATAATAGCCTCTGAGAAAACTTTCAAGCCCTTATAAGGCTCTGATCTAATCATCTATCCTTTATCTTCTGAGCTAAACTTCTCCTTATCCTCTAAGCTTACATTCCAGCGTTTAGGCTCTGGGCACTCCTTCCATCTCTCACCCCTCACCAGTAACCTCCTGTCCCTCATCTTTTAAAATAACTTTCTCTTTGTCAGCCTCTGAGCACCCCTTTTGACATAGCTTCCTTTCTTCTCCAAGTTTTGTTTCAATTCTTAATGCATGTCTTTGGGCTTTGAGACAAAGGTGGGAGGTTGGGGGAGGTGGGTACTTTATTTTTGGCCTGTCATCATCTTTGTGCACCAACTGGAAAAGGCCAAATTCAAAGCTGCTTGCCAACACAGCTTATGTATTCCTGTCAATTTCTTCCTGCTGAAAACATACTCCTTTCACAGCAGCCAGCAATAAAGGGAATTGGAGCCAAGATCTGATGCTACTATCTTTCTTTCCAACTCATGTCATGTTGTTCATTTGGAACCCATAGAGAAGACATTTTTATTCATTTCTATTTACTCCCCCCCCAAATTATTGATTTATTGTGACTTTCTGGGATTCTATAGAAGAGTTATAATGTATTCTAAAAGCGGGGGGTATGTTAAGCCCTAAGTTACCTGAGGGGTTTGGTTCAAATGAGTGGGCCATGCTGCATACTCCTCATAACCCAAAGGGAGGGAACCTGATAATCTCATATAGTGTCTAACAGATGATCACTCAACTACAGATTAGTATAGACTAATGAATTAAATCATTTTCCAGTTTGAAGATTAATATTAACACTTGTACCAAATGCAATTTGAAATATGAACATTTATTAGGTCTTACTTCTTTGACAATCATAGTCAGACACAAAGTTTTCATGAGGTTTTCCTTCTTGTAGCACCCATCTTAGTAGGGAGATGTCTAAATTACAGATTAAATAAAATTCACAATATTACATGATGAATACATTAGAGAGGAATAAGGGGTAGAAGGTGGGATGCTCTATCAGAGAATTTTTTTTAAACTCTGGGGAATCCTACCTCTTGGAGGAGGTAGTATTTGAGGTGGTCTCTAAATTCCAGGCAGTAATTCAACAAATGATAAGAAGGGAGAATATTCCATACTTTGTGAGAATTCTGAGGATGAGACAAGAGAGCACAGGAAGTGCTTGGGACTGAAAACTTGGTCAGTTCGGTTAGAACATTGAGACCATGTTAAAAAAAAATTCAGAGACCAAGATCAGCATAAGTCTATGACCAATTTGTATTAACATTGTACATTGAATACTGACCCCCTCAGTTAGCATCATGGTGCAACTTCTAGTCCTGATGAATATCACCTTTATGAATTTAAAAAGTAACAATTTTGCTGACTCTTTCTTCCTTCAGTGTTTATAATATATTTCCAACACATAGATAGATAGATAGATAGGTAAATAGATAAATAATATATATAGACATATATACCTATACATATATATATATATATATATACTTCATATATCTATATTTCTATTATCTGGACAGATGTATATCTATCTATATGTGTGTTTCTATATGCACACCTGTGTATTGATGAGGGATAATATTGAAACTACTAATCCAGGAAAAGGAGGAAAAAGAAGAGAAAAATGCAGACAGAAAGTAACAGAAACTCAGAGAAGACATAGACACAAATAGACAAAGACAGAAGGAGAGATAAAGAGAAAAAAGAGAATGAGAAAAGAAAAAATGTGTAGGATGCTTTACTTATCAGTTTGCCTTAATAACCTGAAGGCAACACTTACAAAAATGAAGCGTATTGTGACTTAGGTCCACATTGCTCTTCTGATTTCTAAACCAAACTATATTAAATCTTCCAATCAAAATTAAGTCGACTGCACTTCTAAGATATGTAGTAGAGACTAACTGTACAGATGGCTCTTGTCCATGTGAAAGGTAATGTAGCTTTTAGTAGAATGCTAACAAAGCAGTGAGGATTATGAGTAAATGTCAGGGAAGGAAGAGATAGGAAAAAAAAAGAGAGAGAGAGAGAGAGCTGCATAGGATTACTGAATGACCTAAATATGGAGTGTGACTCTAACTTGACAAAGAGAAGGAATGGTGTATGAAGTCCCAGTACAGGACAAAATGAAAAGGTTGTCTTGTAGAGGGTAAAATGTAGGTCCTTGAATTCAGAGGCTAAATATGGAAGAGAGATAAGACGCCATTTAATCCAACTCCTTCATCTTTCATTTTCAATTCCTGTATCTTACATACACTGAGCCCCTGAGAGATTAAGTTATTTATCAAGAGTCACAAAGATACTAAAAGGCAGAGGGACTCAGACCTAGGTGTCTGACTCCAAATTGTTCTTTCCACTAGAGAATACTGACTCCTAGAAGGACACTGAAATTTTAATTCTAGCACTGCCATGAACTTGTTGCATAAAGATAGGAAAAGTGCTACATTACTTTTTGTCGTTACTTTTTTATAGAAAAGTCCAAGAAAAGTGAATTTCTTCTACTAACACAAGTTGACAGCTTCATTGAAATTTAGATTCTTATAGAATTCCTTGGATCATGGAGAGATTCATGCAGCTAATTTGTATTGAAGGTGAGACTTGAATATAGATCTTCTGGCTCTAAACCCAGCTCTCTATTAACTAAGTCATATTCTCCCTCAGTATGACCTTGGGCAAGCAAGGATTCTTGCTTTAGCCTCAGTATTCTATTTTTTAGATACTTCCAGGAGACCATTTATTGGCAGGTATCCAAGAATGCATGCAAAGGTCCTCCATGGGCTACATTAGTAGGAACAGAGCCAAAAGCCTGTCAACAAAGAAGCATCAAACAGATGGCTGAATCTTTTGGATTTGTTATGGAAATGAGGGATTTATTATGGCAATTCAGAAATACCTTATTACTAACAGAAACTAAAGACAGGTTATGCTTATTTACAGTGGTGTGATGGATCTGGCTCAATTACGATTAAGAGAATTGATTGTTAAATTTTCAGTGTGAGCATTTATACTTCAGAAAGTAGAAAACACTGCAAATCATAATTTGATTCGTTATTTTCTGGATTGTCAACTCTAGACTAAAGAGAGTGATGGGGAAAATGTTAATAATGCAGATTACACTTAAAGATTTATCAAGTATTCTTTTCTTCTTCCTATATAGTAGTGGGCAGCTAGGTGGCATGGTGGATAGAGTGCTGGGTCTGGAGTTAGGAAGACTCATCTTGCTAAGTTCAAATCTCTCGTCAGACACTAGCTGTGTGACCCAGTACAAGTCACTAAAAACCCTGTTAGCCTCAGTTTCCTCATCTGTAAAATGACTTGGAAAAGGAAATGGCAAACCAATTTAATATCTTTGCCAAGAGAACCCCAAATGGGGTCATGAAAAGTCGGACATTACTGAAATGTCCAAACAACAACATAGAGAAGGTATAATGGAAGCATACTATTCAATATTTTCTGTAGTCTCTAGAAGTCTAGAAAGAGACCAAAGTGATAATAACTAATGTAACACTAATTTCAAGGCAAATTCAAAGTCACACAAATATTAAAACTGGATTTTCTATAGATGTTTATGGCACACTTGGATCAGTGAGTTATAGACAGTATGAAAATCATTTTGATCATCAACTTTGAAGTGGAACATGCCTTAAAGGTCATTGCTTCCAATAGCTTCAATTTAAAGGTAAGAGAACTAAGACTTAGAAAAGGGAAATTACTTTCTCAAAGTCATACTGGTCAATCATTGAATCAACTAACATTTATTGGTTAAGTACCTCACATGGATCAGACCTCATGTTAAGTACTAGTCATGTCACATAGTCAAGCTGGGGCTTCAACACTTGTCTCTGACTCTAAATTAAGAGCACAGTTTACTCAATCCCAATTTGAAATTATTTCAGTCTATAAAGTTCAGCATAACAGCGTATATTGTTCTAGCAAAAATTGCAGAGAAATTATAACAGATTATCTATGCCATACCCAGAATGTATTTTTACATAGAGATAGCATATGTTAAAGGTTAATTTTTGTTGTGTTTTTTTCCCCTTCCACATATTGAGAAGTCAATGGAGATATTCTTGTGATTTTCAAGCAAAACTGTTTCATGATGATTTAATTACAATTATAAAACATTTATTAAAAGACTACTTTTAAAGTGCCGGTGTGGACACTTGGAAGATGTGAAGACCACACAAGGCAGATTTGTGCCATTCTAGAAGCTTCCAATTTATAAAGGTGGAACATTATATGAGGACAAATAATTATTTACAAGGTAAAATGAAATAAGAAATGAATGGGACGTCCAGGAAAAAAATATTCTTAGAAAATATAAGAGAGGAAAAGAATACTTTTAGGTCTATATGTACACAGGGAAAGACTTCATGTAGAAGGTGACAAGTTTGAATTTGAAGGAAGAAAGGACTTTTTATAAGTAGAGAGATCAAAAGGAATGTGTTCCAATGAATCAATAAAAAAATTTTAGTAAAGGACTACTATGTGCCAGGTACTATGTTGGGCTCCAGGGGGTACATATAAACATAATAAACAAAATATAACTTATAATTTATAGAGAGATGAAATAAAGAGGTAAAGAGAAAGATAGATAGTAGATAGATAGAGAGATAGATGATAGAGAGATAGAGAAAAATAATACAAAGCAGTTAAAATGGCAATAGTAATTGAGGTGCAGGAACTAGGAAAGCTAAGGTTAGAACACAATATTTAAGCTAAATCTTGAAGGAAGAGTGGGATTCTATGAGGTAAAGGTCAAGAGGGAGGCATAGAAGGCATCATATATAAATGTACAGAATTAAAATAGAACTGGAAGAAGTCAAAGAAGATTTGAGTCCATTTTACCAGGAAGGAAGAGGGAATAAAGAGAAAGAATTTAAAATAACATTTAAAATGTAAGAAAGATACATACTACAGAAAGCCTTAAAAGTTATTTAAGGCACCTTTTTATCTTATTTTTGGTCCTTTATATGGTATTATCCCTGTAGAGCACAATGAGTGAATGAAGATATTTCAGTATGGCAAATCTATCCACTAGAAATGTGACTTTTATAGCATTATAAAGTGTGAACTGGAAAGGGAGAGAGATTAAAGGCATGGAAGTAAATAAGAAAAATATTTTTTTTAATCTTGGGAAGGAGTAATGAAAGTAGTTTTATTAAGCAAGTGGGGATAGATGTTAGATGTATTAGAAATAAAAATATCAGGACTTGACAAGTTATTGAAAATAAGAAAAAGCAATTAGACAAAGACAATTGCTGTTATCCAGCCTTAGAAAACTGGAGGAGAGTGTGGCCAGGTGATAAATTAATGAAGTTGGAGAAAGGAGTTCTGTTTGAACTTAGTAAATTTGAGGTGGCAGTAAGACATCTAGATAGAAATGTCCAGCAGACACTTTGGCATGCAATAACGAAAAAAGGACAAGTGATCAGAGCTAGATATATAGAATTGTGAATCATCACAACTGAAGTTATCATTGAAAAATGGGAGAGGGTGAAATTACCAAAGGAGAAAATGCAGAGAGAAGAGAGCTGAACAGAGAGACTCATGTAATGTCCACATTTAAAGGGCAACAGAAAGATAAGCCACTGGAAGAGATACAGAAGGAATGGTCAGAGAGATGAGAAAGAACAGTAACAGGAGAGAAGAGAGAATGAAGAAAGATGTGGATGTGATCGAAAGGGTCAGTATTGCAGAAAGGTAGAGAAGCATGAGGAAATGAGGCAAAGATATTGTTTTGTTTTGTTTTTCCACAATTAAAAGGGTAATTCTAGACAAATTAATCAAAATGGAAACTCAATGAAAGGGTCTGGTGAAGAGGGTGCATAATAAAGAAGTAGAAATCAGAGTAGTATATTCCATTATTCCTCACTATAGGACAACTTGTAAGAATAAAAATAAAAATATAATAATTCCTATATTGTTCTCATGTTTGAGCCATTCAAGTACTTATTTGTAAATATTTATTGTTCTCAGCTGTAAATATTTATTTTATTTAACATTTCTTGATAAATTGGTTTTCTAATCAATTTGGGTACTCTCATTTCAGAGCTAAATTCAGTAGTGTCTATAATTTAACTCTTATTACAGAAATGACTAGCCAAAATGAGATGCATTTGAGTTTAAAATGGTAGGTTTGCACACATGCTTAGAAAACTACTCACTATAGTAAATGCATAATGGAATCTAACCTGAAAGACATTTTTTTTCTTGATATATATTCTGAAGCCTAGTGGTATTTGAACATTGCCTGTATATTGAAAATAACTGATGCTGTTCTCTCCCCCCCCACCTTGGCCCATCAAGAATTAATGAACAGTATATAATCCATCATTTCACAATTCAATCAATAAACTTTGAGTTTTTAAGATTGCTATAGACCTGTCATATTTATTGGATAATTAGAAGTCCCCTCTACCTAATCACAGATGGTAGTGGCTAGTAATTTGTGATTTTTCAGGGAGAGACAATTTCCTTGTAAGGTATTGTAGTAAGATAGGTAGATAGATGGATAGATAGACAGACAGACAGACAGACAGATAGATAGATAGATAGATAGATAGATAGATAGATAGATAGATAGA
>NW_027185804.1:29120467-29140177 GCF_028583685.1 Petaurus breviceps papuanus
AGATAGATAGATAGATAGATAGATAGATAGATAGATAGATAGATAGAGATATTTTAATATGAAGGATCAGACTGTCCTGTTATTTTTTGTTTAATTATATATCCAAATATTCTCAAGGTGATAACACTTTGTAGTGAATGAGACAGTGATAAAGAGATAATATAGACATAGAAAGAAGTAGAAATAGAGAGGGAAACATAATAGACATATAGGTTACATGGCTAGATATATAGATATATGTCCCTCATGCTGGTCCATCATCTTCTTGAAGCTGCTAAAGCAATCTTGCTAAAGTCAAAGTAATCGATCGGTAATTGTTATCACATACGTCTTCCCTCCCCTCACCAACCCCTCACCTTCCCAGATTTCTCAAATTTAAATTCAAGCGGCTTCCTATTAACTCCAATATCAAGGATTAACAGCTTTGTTTGGCCTTTAAATCCTTTCACAACCAAGCCTCTTCCTACATTTCCTACCATTCCAGTCTTTTTACACTATTCCTTCCTTCATATACGGCACAATTCACTGTTCTTTTTTGCCCTTTCAATGTGCCTCAGATAAAACACCTAAACTCCTGCTTTTATATGATCTGTCCTTCATGCCTAGGATGCTCTTCCTCCTGACCTACTTGCTCTCCCTGGTGTGCTTCAAGACTAATCTCAAATCTCACTTTCTCCAAGAGGTGGTTTCCTCCTGACTCCTCCCATACTCTCCTCACCTTACTGTTGGTATGTGCCTTCAATTTAACACAGTGCCACGCAAACAGCAAGAGTTTAATACTGTCCATAGAGGTTCCCTGGCAAAGATACTGGAGTAGTCTTCCACTCCTTCTTCAGCGGATTAAAGCACTCAAAGGTTAAGTGAATTGCCCAGGGTCACACAGCTGTGTGAGGCTACATTTGAACTCAGGTCTTCATGACTCCAGGCTGAGTCATCACTTTCTCTGGTGAGCCACCTAGCTCACCCCAAACAGAAAAGTGGCTTAATTTTCCTTAACAAAATAGATTGATTTCATATTGAAATTGTTTCTACTCGGAATCTTGCACTGTTACATTTGGAATGTATCTTCTTCAGCTCTGTTGAGCTAACATTCTTTACCAATAAATGTTATTACTTACTATTTGCTAGTGCCAATTTTAACCAAGCATGCTCCTTATAACTTCCCATAAATAACTATAATTTTTCACCAATTACATTCTTTATGAGGAATGAATACTTTCTCCATTACTAGCATGTCATAATTTTGTTCAACTTGCAATCTTAGTACTCAAATGTATCCCTAAATCTCAATGTAGGATCTCAAATATGGGCAAACATTCTGTTATACACCAAATAAATAATTCTGTAAATGGATTCAGAAATCTAGTCCCTTACTTAAAAGACCCAAATATGCCATATTTTTGTCTACCCTTGTGGAAATTGATCCTTTAATTATGTGATAATTACCATTCACTGATAGGGTAAT
Organism: Petaurus breviceps papuanus; assembly: GCF_028583685.1. Classification (NCBI taxonomy): domain Eukaryota; kingdom Metazoa; phylum Chordata; class Mammalia; order Diprotodontia; family Petauridae; genus Petaurus; species Petaurus breviceps. Next base: position 29,121,933 of record NW_027185804.1, read on the forward strand.
TATAGAGTAATTGCCCAGTCATTATTGAGTAATAACATTGTAATGCCATGAAATTACAGGGTAGATAACTTCATTCCGATTTTTACATTCTCAAGAACAGTACAGATAATTTAGTAATTACATTTTATTGTATGTAAGAAATTCATGGAATAAATCATACTAATCTAGAGCTAGATACACGTATAGATGCCAGGCTGCTTCCAAGCCAAATCATAGTTACTTTCCTTACATAAATTTCCAGTTTAGTCCTGGGGGGAACAGGGGAGAGTATATATGAAAAGCTGAGATAGAGACAGAGAAAAGATAGATAGATAGATAGATAGATAGATAGATAGATAGATAGATAGATAGATAGATAGATAGATGATAGATATACACACAGAGAGATATATATATATATATAGAGAAAAGTCACACAAACACACCTATAGAGAGAGACAGAGAGGCAAAGAGAGATAAAAAAAGACATACACAGAGAAGAGAGAGACAGGGATACAAGGAGACGAATTCAGAAACAAAGAGAGGACAGAGAACAGAGATAGAGAGACAGACACAAAAACAGAAAAAGACAGACAGGGAGAGAGGAAAGAGGACAGAGAGAGAGATGGAGACTGAGAGAGAGAGAGAGAGAGAGAGAATCAGAAATGAGTAGAGACAGAGATGTTTTGTTTAGATATTAACTTTATTTTACAAGTATCTCCCATCTTTCTCACTCCCTTGAAATGAAAGCCTTGTAGAGAAGAATGACAAAGACAGAAGAATAGTTCAGAAAAGCTATCCAACACATACACTTAGTCTAACAGTATGTGCAATTTTCCACAGCCATAGAGCCTCACCTGTACAAAGAATAAGGGGCATGCATTTTAAAACTCTTCTTTTATTCTATAAAGAGAAGGCATACTAATTACACAGGATTCAGAGTGGTTCATTCCATTGCTGTCTTCCTTGTGCATGCTGTTTTCATTGTTTTGTTCAGTTATCTTTGTATCCATTCATATAAGGTTAGAAGAGGAAAGTTTCCAATGGAAACTTAGAAAGAGATTATAAATAAATATATGTGTGTTTACACACATATGTATATATACACGTGCACTCAAATGTTATGCATAGAAATGTATATATATGTATATTTGTGTATGTATATATGTGTGTGTGTGTGTTATTTCTTATCTTTCAAGTTCAGACAAACTAAGCCATAAAAATCACAAAAGGTATCTCACAAATAAACATGTTTTGGGTGAAATTGGTCAGTAATGCAATTTTGCTAAGGGGTAGGTCTTGTGGGATTTGGACACTAATCTAGAAAGCAAAATCCTTTCAGCAAAAAATAAAGTTTTACAATTAGATAAATGTCATTATTCAACTGGGGATACATGATGGGTAGAACAGAGAACATAGATTGACAAAAAAGTTCATCTTCAACTACCACCACAAACTATGACTTTGCAATATCAGTTTTCTCAACTGTAACATGGGCATAACAAGTTGTACACAAAGTTGTTGTAAATGAACTAACATATGTAAAGTACTACATAAAATTTAGTGTGGTATATAAATGCCAGTTATTGATATTACCACCAACTGAAACAAAACAGATATTGCTAGGGAAAACAAAACAAAACAAAAAATAAAATAAAATAAGATAAAAACAACAAGAACAACAAAAGACTGCTTTACAATCAGTGGAAATAAGGTTAAGGGTCTCCTGCAACCACCTGGAAAAGTCTGACACTGGGGCATTTTAGGCGACAGTTGCTTCCTGGCTGTAAGGGTTATGGGATTTAAAGATCTTCCATGCCCCATTGGACTTGCTGAAGTAGCAGGAAGGGGTGGAACAAGAGGAAGCAGAAGCCAAGCTAGAGTTCCTGTGGTGGCTAGCAGTGGTGGCGACAGCGGCAGCAGCAGCAGAGGCAGTGGCAGCGGAAGTGCGAACCCCTTTTTGAGTCAGCCAGAATTTCTGCTAAGGACTCCTGCTGAGGACTGCCAGGGGCCGGAGCTTCTGGGAGCCCACTTCCTGGATGCTGGGGGTTTGCTGTGAGTGGGGAGGGGAGGACCTTTGCCTAAGGTAGCCGGTTCTGTTTTAAAGGCTTGAGAATGTGGGTGCTTTCTACTTTATCTACCTGTGCCAATTTCATAACTACTCTGATGGCTTTGACTTTCTGGTTTTGGGACTCAGTCTTTTGGTATTTTAATAAATGTTCTAGCTTATTCCCCCATATAGAAAGCCTGATATATTTGTGATTGATAATTACATCAGCATATCTATAATTTCGGTAGGCATTGTGAATATTGCATTGCTGATGCACCAACTAATACCTTTCCTTTCTGGAAATAACTATTGCTCTTAATTAAACATCAATAAAATATTGGTGTGCTATTACTAACTACTATACTGTTCCTGTAATGTCAGAAAAGCATTAAGGTGTAGTGGTTAATTTTTTTCAATCTGGAGTCAGGGAGAATCCAATCCTGTCTCTGACATTTGCTCATAAGTCTTACTATGTGACACCATACTTAACACTGGGGAATTTTAAGGTTCAGATTACTATGCTAATTTTCATTGCCAAAAAGCAACTCCCTCTTTGGAGTTTTCTGTAGAAAGAAACCACAAGTTTGATTAAAAAAAAATCCATGAAATTGTTGAATGAATGTGATTTCAATAGAAGTCCTTCAGAGATAGAGAAGATTAAGGCCACATTAGCTCCCATAATAATAGGGTGAGAGGGCTTTATATTGCATACTCTTATTTTAACAAATAGAAAACTGAGTCAAATGGTAGTTGTTTTAGACAATATCATAAAGCTTGTTGATGGCTGTGTTGGCACTAGATACCATAGAACTATACCAGAGACCATATCTCCTGATTTCCAATATAGTGTGTTGTTACTGTTGTCATTCGCATTACTATTATTTCCCTGAACTAATTCCATTTTTGTTTCATTTTAAAGGAAACATAGAAAAGAGTAAAAATTGAATATATGTTTTCACAGATAAAAGACAGAAGGAAAGGAGGTAGAATATTGTCTAGATTTGCACCATAGGGGAAAAATACAATTTAAGAATAAAACAAAAAGATGGTGAGGATAGCCCAAAATACTCAGGATAACAAATCCAAGAAAAGAATTGAATATCAGGAAAACACAAGGCAGCAAATCCTATATACAACTCTACAAAGTACTGAGTGGTAAAAATATAATTTTTTTTTCATCAAGCTATTCATCTTTCCCCTGCACCCCCACAAATTTTAAACATAAACAAACACATCATACACAGATACATGCATGCATACACATACATATACATACGTATGAGAATGGGCAGGAGAGTGAAGAGGAGGTAGGAAGAGAGAAAAGGAGAGGAGCGGAGGAGAAAAAAGGGGAGGGGACATTTAGCAGCAAGCACCCTAGTAGACCCAGGATGGCTGCTATCACAAGTTCTTTGATCTGCTTTTCTAACAACTAAAAAAGGGTTAACACTCTTACTTTAATCAATCAAACATATATCATTTACCTAGTTAAGGGGAAAAATTCAGCACCCTGAGCTTCAGAGAATACAAACAAAAGTTGCAAGAGAAAATAACACAATTTAGCAGACAGGGCTTCCAGCTGTCTGATCATTACATCCATACCTAGTTAGTCACCAAAGAGAGAAGCACTAATATCTAGGTTTTCAAAGCCAGGAATCTCATCTGACCAAATGACACATTTCTTCCCAAAGTGAGCCCCAAAGGAAAACCTTGCCTCAAAGGTATATATAGTCTTCTCCAGGGTCAGAGAACATCAAAAGCCTTTCTGAAAAACAAGCCTCCCACCACAGGCTCCATGTGAGCAGCTGCAGCCTATTAGGGGACAGAGTACACTTTCAAATCAGAAAAGGTGCTTAAATTCACCTAGGCTTATTAAGGGGCAAGGAAGATCTTCACATTTCCATTACCATTACAGGAGGAGAGGATAGGACAGGGGAAGGGAGGGGAGGGGAGGAAAATACTAAATGAGAACAATTCAAGTTATTACTAGACCAGAATAGAATACAATTGAAAGACAAGGCAGTAATACCTGGCCAAAACTTGGGGAAAGGGAATGAAATTTTCTATAGCACCTACTATGTGCCAGGAACCGTACTAAGAATTTTTTCAACTATCTCATTTGATGCTCACACCAAACCTTTTAAATAGGTGTCACTTTTATCCCTGTCCTATATTGAAGAAAATAAGTCAAACAGAACTTAAGTGACTTGCCCAGGATTACACAGTGTCTAAGGTTAGATTTGAAATCTAGTCTTCTTGACTACAAGCCTATAACTCTAACCAGAGCACCATTAGCAGATGGGAACATGAGAAATTATGTTTCATATTCATATAAAGTGGCTGAAGCTGCAACCAGGTTCTGTGAATCCAAATACACCTAGATGTTTTCATCATTGTGCCACATTGGATCATACAATTTTACATATCAACAACATCCTTCAGAATATGGAATGTCAACCTTTTATTTTATTTATATGGCCCATAAGGTCTAGAGAGCTGGTATAGTCCTAATAAGATTTTGCTGTCCCACTTTGTTGTGAGCACTATCTCCCATTATGGGTTATCTCTTATTTACTTATCTGTGAATCTACTGCATTTTTCTCTAGAAGAATGCAATCTCCTTAAAGGCAGGGAATGGTTTAATTTTTACCCCGTATTCCAAGCCCCAGCAGAGTACATTGTACAAACTAGGAAATTACTGTTTGATAGAGTAGAATTTTTTGAATATTGAATCAATAGAATGTTGTGATAATTTCTCTTTTAATAATTTTGATCCACATTTTTAGAACTTTTTACCCTTTACAAATAACTATCAATAAATGATGAAGCTGGGGTGGAGGGGCAGAGTCAAGATGACAGAATAGAAGCAGGACCTCCCCTCTGCTCAGTCTTCCACCTTACCCAATCCATGTAAAAAGGGGACTCTGAACAAACTTTGGAGCTTCAGAACCCACAAAATGACATACAGAAGCTAACCTCCTGCTGAGGACAGCCCAGCAGGCCGGCAGGAATCTGCCAGAGCAGGGCTCTGGGAGCCCAGCCCAGCCCCACACCAAGGCTTAGCCCTAGGGTGGGCCTGACCAGCTGCCAACCAGAGGGACCCCAGATCAGCAGCAGCTGTGGTCATTTGCAGATTTATCAACACATAGATGCAAAGGACAAAGAGAGGGGTAAGTGCAGTCTGGATTTGGGACCCAGTAAGTGGGAGTGTGTGGCTTTTGCCCCCAGGGCGAGAAACCCTGAAAAGCCAGCAGAGCCATCTGGTGCCATGTGGCAGCTTCAGCTCCTGGCCTGGAGAGTGTAGGTAGTGCAAGCACCAGTCTAAGGGGTAATCGCTCTTGCTTTAACCTGCTTGGATCTGGATTGCAGTCTAGGGTGGAGGTCCTGGGGTGTGTATCCAGTTTGCCAGAGTGTGTAGAGCCCTCAAAGATGGTGCCCATATAATACCTCCAGCAGCTGAGAAAACATCAGCATTTGGGACGCCCTGTCTGGTGGCAGAAATCCTACTGTGGCAAAAAGCCCAGGGGTCAAGTGACAGAACAGCAACATGACCAGGCAAAGGAAACAAAGCAAACAGAAAATTCCAACATTAGACTCCTATTTTGAGGACAAAAAGGACCAAAGCATGGAACAGGAGGAAGACAGTAAAGCCAAAACTCCTGCACCAAAAGCTTCAAAGGAAAATATGAGCTGGTTACAGGCCACAGAGGACCTTACAAAGCAGATAAGAGAAGTGGAGGAAAAATTGGGAAGAGAAATTAGAATAATGCAAGAAAATTACAAAATGAGAGTCAACAGCCTGACTGAGGAAAATCACAGCTTAAAAAATAGACTGACTCAAATGGTAAAAGAGGCTCAAAAAGGAAATGCGGAGAAGAATGCCTTATAAAGCCGAATTTGCTAGATGGAAAAAGAATCTCAAAAGCTCAATGAGGAGAGTCATTGCTTCAGAAATAGACTGGAGAAAGTGGAAGCTAATGACTTTATGAGAAATCAAGATGCTGTTAAACAGATCCAAACAAATGAAAGAATAGAAAGCAATGTAAAATATCTCATGGGAAAGACCACTGACCTGGAAAATAGATGCAGGAGAGATAATTTAAAAATTCTTGGACAACCTGAAAGCCATGATCAAAGTAAGAACCTAGAAATCATCCTCCAGGAAGTTCTCAAAGAAAACTGCTCTGATGTTTTAGAACCAGAGGGCAAAATAGAGGTTGAGAGAATCCACATATCACTTCCTGAAAAAGATCCCAAAAAGAAAACTTCTAGGAATATTATAGCCAGGTTCCAGAATTCCCAGATTAAGGAGAGAATATTACAAGTAGCCAGAAAGAAACAATTTGATTATTGTGGAAACACAATCAGGATAACCCAGGATCTGGCAGCTTCTACACTGAGGGATCAAAGGGCTTGGAATATGATATCCCAGAGGTCAAAGGAGCTGGGATTAAAACCAAGAGTCACCTACCCAGCAAAACTGAGTATCATTTTTCAGGCGAAAATATGGTCTTTCAGTGGAAAGAGGACTTTCAAGCTTTCCTGCTGAAAAAAACAAGAGTTGAATAGAAAGTTTGACCTTCAGATACAAGAAACAAGAGAAGCATGAGAAGGTAAACAAGGAAAAGAAATCGTAAGGAATTTATCAAAGTTAAACTATTAACATCCATACATGGAAAAACCATAATTGTAACTTATTAAACTTTTTCTAAGTAGTTGAAGGGAATAAAAATATATATATGTGGGTATATGGGCATATGAATACATATGTGAATGTATGTATATATGTTTACAGATATACATAGAGGGCACAGGACCAATTTAACAGGATGGGATGATTGTTTTTCATTAGCCACACATGTATATATACTATTATTAATACCATCTTACATGTAATCGGGAAATAAGATATACAGGCACTGAGGCATAGAGACCCACTGGAAAAGTCGAAAGGGGTATGGGAGAAAATATGGGAGAGAGCCGATTGGGACTGCTATTTTGGGGTGGGTAAGGGAAAATGGGGAGAAAATTTGTAACTCAAAATCTTGTGGAAACGAATGATATAAAAAAATTAAAACAGGCAAGAAAAAACTGTTGCAATGGAGGGGAAGAGCAGGAAGGTGAAAGGGAATGGTTCAAACACTCTCATTGAATTTGGCTTATGGAAGGAATAACATACACACTCAACTGGGTATTTTACCTTCCAGGAAAGTAGGGGGGAAAGGGATAAGAGCAGGGATGATAGAACAGAGGGCAGATTGGGGAGAGGGTAGTTAGAAGTGTACACTTTTGAAAAGGGACAGGTCAAAGTAGAAAATAAAATAAGCGGGGGGCGGGATAGGATAGAAGGAAATATAGTTAGTGTTTCACAATGTAACTGCTATGGAAATGTTTTGCATAACTACACATGTACAAGCTGTATTGAATTGCTTGTCTTTCCACTGAAGGTGGGTGAAGAGGAAGGAAGGGAAAGAATCTGGAAATTGCAATTTTAAAAGCAAATGTTAAAAACAAAGTTGTTGTTTTTGTTTTTGTTTTTGTTTTTTTCATGCAACTGGGAAATAAGATATGCAGGCCCTGGGGTATATAAATCCATCTTGCCCCACTAGAGAGTTGGGGGTTTCTGGGGGAAGATAGAGGAGAGAACAGATTAGGGGAAAGGGTATTAAGCAGCCTGGCTATCTTGGGGTAGGGGTAGGGGAAAGATGGAGAAAAAAATTGTAACTCAAAATCTTGTGGAAATGTGTTGAAAACTAAAAATAAATAAGTATAAAAAAAATAAGACAACTCCAAAGGACTCATCTGAGAAAGTTTCAAGGAGTCTGAATGAAGATTGAAAAAGACTACTTACTCTCTCTCTCTCTCTTTTGTGTTTTATTTTGTTCCTTCTTTCCCATTGTTCATTTCATCGAATATAATGATTCTTTACAACCTGACTAATGCTCAATGTGAAGGGTTGGGTTTAGGGTTAGCTGTAGCAAATTGCATGCCAGCTCGCAGGGAAAGGGAGAGGAGATGGAAGGCAAGAAAAATTGGAATTCAAAATCTCTTGGAACTGAATGTTGTAACCTAAAAGTAAATTAATTAATTAATTACAGTTTTTAAAGATGTTTAATTTTAATGGGAGAAATAGTACATTCATCAATAGATAGATACATACAAGTATATGAATGTCAACCTTAGTGGAGAAGGTTTCAAGACTTAGAGAACCATGGAAAGTCTTGTGCAGGAAGTCGTTCTTGAGCCACATCCTGAAAGAAGCCAGGAAGTCTAGGAAGGAAAAAGGAGTTAATCCTTTCCAGCCATTAGACACAGCCAATGCAAAGGCACAGAGAAGGGACATGGGATAGCAGGTGTGATGGGTAATGACTCACTCATTTTTGCAGTGATATAAGTAGTGTTATACTTTAAAAGGAATTAAAAAGATAAAATTTTTATAATATGTGCAATCCTAAGCCAGGTACTTCTGGGTGGATTTGAGCCTTTGTGTCCCAACCTATAAAATGGGAATGATCATATTAACACTGTTGTGTCACAGGTTTGGTTGGAGGATCATGTTCTGCAAATGTTAAAGAACTCTGGAAATCTCATCTATTTCACATATTCACTGATATTCTCCACATTCTTCTGAAGATAGGAATCATGCACATAGAACACCACTACCACTACCTAGTCCAAGAAGAGTGTGACCATTAGCTGTAGAATATACTTAAATAATGTGGGATTGACATTAACAAAGGACCTTGGAAATCCAACTGCATCTTAGCCATTAGCAGAATTCACTTTTATAGAATCTGTTTTTCATATCATTCCCTTAATTATTCAAAGGTCAAATATACCATTCTTTGTTGTGTGAAACAGGACCCTTTAGCACTTGCCTAATGTGTGCTTTCATTAGCCAGCAAGGAAACAATTTTATGATTCTGTAGCTCTTGATCAATAAGGATTGGGGTACTTACTGTTAAAATAATGTGAGGAAAATTTCCAAAGAAAAGTTAAGAGAGATGCAGAAACGAGTTTTTGAAATAGAATGCATTATTATAATTCTCCCGATCCTAAAATAAAGAAATGGACCTCTAATTGCTTTGATACAGGCAACTCCTAGGAATAGAAAATCATTCTACAAATTCAGATCAGCACCTTCTCTGTCACTTAAAATATTAGAAACTCACCTAGAGAATAGAGGGGTAAGTGACTTGTACAAAGTCATATAAGCAGCATGTTTCTGAGGCAAAATAAGAATTTAGGTTTTTATGCTTTTGATGTCAGTTCTCAAACTACACTGTAACTCTATATACTTAATCTGGTATCTCATGTACACAGTGGAGAGGGTAAGGGTATAGAATATTTAATAAAAATGTTTATCAGAAAAATAGTAAAAATTGTATTTCCATCTTTCTTGGTAAACGTCTTCTTTTTGTTGTTCATCTTCATTTTGGAAGAGGACCAATTATATCAAGAAGGTGACATCTTAACTCACAATTAAACTGAATTGAAATGAGCCAGGTCTGCGTGTGCAAAGTGATCAGCCTCACTCTCCTCCAGACTCATCAGAGATCAATAGCAAGACAGACTAGGATGGCTGGAGATGGCCCCAGATGCAGTGGGAGACCTTGGCCTTTTTTCTTGGTGAGCTTGCTACTCAGATGAACATATGTGTCCGGTCAGTCACTTTTATCCTATAGAAAATCTTTTTCTTTTTGTAATCAGAACAAAGACATGCTAAATATTAAAGGGGAGACCCTAGAACATTAACAAGCTTTTCCAGGAAAGAATGTCATAGAAAGCTAGAGAGATAGATGATAGATAAATGTGTGCATGTATGTCTATAAATAGATGCATACATACATGCATAGCATATAATTAATAATTTAATTATGCATAATTAGCATAACTGATAATAGGTTGTGGAATGGAACAACATTGGTGGTATTATTGCTATACTCCCAAATGAGATCATCCCTCCATAAAGAAAGTAGGAAGGTTCTCAACAACTTTTAGTCATAGAGTTGCCTACAAAGCTAAGAGGTAAAGTGATTTGCCCACATTACACAGCCATTGTCTAGTGTGTACCATCTGTTTATGTGATCATATAAATAGCCATATATGAAGGATTACTGCATTTGAGGGGAACTCCATTCACAAAGGCAGAAGCATTATTGTCACCATATATTTCCACATCATATATATATATATATATATATATATATATATATATATATATATATATGTATGTATGTATAAAAGCAGGATCTGAATCGTTTAGAATTAAATCTCTTGTCCAGAGTCACAGAGCTGGTTTATGCAAGGAGTGCTAAATCCTACAATCTATCCACTCTATCATCTTGCCTCTCAAATGTCTGCATAATCATAAAATGTATAGTGAATCTAATATGGACCAGTGATCCTATGTTTATTTGTTCTTAAATTTACTCTTTTATACAAGAGTCAACCAAAGGATTATTCAGTGGCCATAGGACATCAAAAGTTTTTTTTTTTCTCTTTTGATAAGTTAGATCATTTTTTTCCTGAAATTAGACCTATAACATCTTTTCCATATCTAGTGAACAGCCTGAGTGTACTATTAGCCTGTTATTTTAAATCATTTTCACCTTCTCCCAGATCCTCTCATGTCCATGTTTTTCCCTTCATTAATTATACTTTTTTTAGTACCTCTGAATTTTTTAAGAACACTGAGAACCCAGCATTGGTCATTGGGATTCTGTTTAATCTTCTACTGCCTATACTACAATGCATGAAAAGTATCAGAAAAGAAGATTCATAAAAGAGCTCTTGTCATAAATCTATCTTTTCTAGTATATATCACATGTTTTTCATGTGTTAGTATCATCTCTTAGGTCCATTTTATTGTTTGTTTTTGTTTTTTGCCTTTTTTTTTTGGAGGGCAATTAGGGTTAAGTGACTTGCCCAGGGTCACACAGCTAGTTTTTCTTAGGTCCATTTTAGAGTATAAACTCATTACCTAGGACTTGTTTGAATCTATATTCTGTTGGTTATCCAAAGGTCCTAAATATTATCAATAGGATTGGGGAAAAGGGAGAGAAAAAGGGAACAGATGTAAGACCTAAGTATTAGTCTTTCAGATCAGTCATCAAGGAGTGGTGGCGCATGGGGAGGGTGCAGAGGGATGCTTAGCTATGATCCAAGAGAATTGAATATCACTTAGTTAATCACCAGTGCCACTTGTTTCTTCTTCTAGATCCTTCTTGGAAGGTTTGCATCCAAATGCTTACTGACTTTCCTTTCAGCCAGAGGAAGAATGGCTGCAGGCTAATGTCAGTGCAGATGCTAATATTTATTCAGAGAAATGCCTACTTCTTTTCATTTTTTTTCCAATTTCCTAAAACAAGCCACTTGTAATCTTTTGTGTATATGAGATGACATCTAACCTTTAGTTTGGATAAAATTATGAGAATTCCCTGTGATGATTCCCTGTGGTGGTATAGTTTAGTTTGAAAATTATTAGATTAGCATTTTTTTCTTGCAGTTAATGAAAATTATGGTCTCCTTTCTTCATTCTTTCTTACCTTCCATTTATCTGCCTCCCCATCCTTCAGCTTCTATCCCTCCATCATTCCATATTTTCTTCCATTCCTTCCTTTCCTAACCAAGGATTTACCGAATCTCTTATTACCTTAAAACTATGTTAATTATGCAGGGAAATAATGGGGGGATAAAAGACCTAAGATGTAGATTGAATCTCTAGTTTAGAATTTATAAAGAGAGATAGGTAACAATGTGATTTAGGAGTAAGTCAAACATATGACATATTTAAATAACAATGCAGAATTTTATATGAAAAAAATTTCACAAAACAAGTTGACATCTCTTTGGACAATTGACTTTAACTCCAAAGCACTCTCATAAATAAAATTAAGGAGTTCAACTAGCCAAACTCCAAGGCAAAATCTATAATTCTAACTGAATATTTGTTATAGGAAACATACAGTTAATAATACAGAACAGAGGATTAGGAGGGATTCTATGAATGTCTGTGTGAGAAGTGGGACTCATGAGTAAAACCAAAAAGGAGAGACAGATCATCAATAAAACATTTAAAAAAAACTATTCAGAATATAGCAGAAAGAAATTCATAAAGGGACACTGGTAAGTAGGGCATTTATGTAATCACTGAGTTAAATTTAACCTATACATGAAAACAATAACAAGAAAGATCTTGCATGTAACAGTTCACATATTTTTTTTTACAAAAGCCTTTTTCCTCTTCATCTTAGTGTATTGAAATATGGATGTATGCTAATATTTCTTAAAATTGTTAAAATATATTGCAAAAGGGAAAAAAAGAGGTTACAGACTTCCATTCCCTCAGGGTAGTAGGCATTTTCCATTTGTTTTGATTGTGATTTTCCCATAGCATTTTGACTTTGTTGACTGCCTTGCAACTTAAAATGTGTAAAATTTACACTTAATACACTTATATGACTAAAACTAAATAAACTGCAGACATAATCAGAATAGTAGTTCTTCTCTTAATAGAAGTTTACACAGATTTTTTGGCACAAATATTGTTTTCCTAAATTTTACACATTTTTAAAAAAATTCTGCATTGTTGTTGCATAGATAATATGATTTCAAGGATATACTGATTTCTTCTTACATTCCTTCCCCATTGACTGACTGATGTTTGAATTTTGGCCAGTAGTAATTCCTTCCATTGACTGATGTGTTCTCCACCTCACAGTCTGTCCTGCATTTCTGTATTTTGAAAATCCCTCCTTTTTCCCAAGGGAATCAGAAGACCTGGGCCGAAGTCCTAACTTTCTATGTTCTACTCCTAGGGCCTTGGACAAGTACCTTTAATAACAACTCAGGTCATTTAAAAACAGGAGGTTTTGAAGTAGATGGTCTTGAAAGTGTCTTCCTGTGACCAATCAAAGTGTCACTTTTCCTGAATCTTAAAGTGACAGATTCTCTGCTTTGCAAAGGGCCCCATGGACCATATACTTCAGTCTAATCACAGTTACAAGAAGAACCCCTGTACAACATATTGGTGGTCACCAAGGCTTTGTTTGCAAAGCTGTAGTGAGGGGAAGTTCACTATTGTAAGGAGTAGCCCATTCAACTTTTGAATATCTCCAATATTATGAAAGTTATTCTGAAAATTGAGCCTCAAGGGAAGTATAGTTTTTTTTTTCTTTATCTTAAAATGTTAGATAAATTTAAGTTAGTATTAATGTTAAATATGGTAACTATAAGAGCAATTTTGTTAAGGTTCTCTTCTAACTGGAAATGATGTGTCAAGGGCCAAACCAAAAAGACTTTCCTAGAATCCATAGCTAGGAGAAAAGTTGGAAGCATCAGCAAAACTCTAATCACTAAAGCAATGGAGGTAATAAAAAGGTTCTCTTTTCATTGATTGAGTTCATCCCAGAGAATCAGGCTTACAGCCATCAAGAGGTATAAGTTCAGTCATTATTATTTTAATCAGGAAGATTTAAATAGTTATTGGAGTGAATGGAATTGTAGGGTTTAGTCATTACTACCCACTCAGATTCATTTATTCACTGCCTCTATTTCTTCATCTCCCATTCTCCCTTTACCTAGTTGTAAGCCCACTTCTTGCACTTAAAAACTTGTCTCTGGAAGGAAACCAAAGATCCAAATCAGAAAATGCAATGGATTTTTTCTCTATGCACACCCCCTTTAATAGTCCCCTGTGGCCTTTGAAGTTTTGACCTTTCATCCTTCTTTCTTGTCTCTACTGGATTCCTCTCTCTGCTTCTCTGATTCCCAACCTTTTTCACTTTTACTTTCTCCCATCCTTAAATGCCAGTACCCTCCCACATAATTATCTTGTCTTTTTTACACTTGAGGAGGTGGTACAGAACTGTATATGGAGTCACAAAACTATGGCTTAAATCCTGCCTCTTAACACTATCTGTATGACTTTGTTCAAGTAATTTTAAGCATCCTCAAAGTAAAAACTGAGGGGGAAGTAGCCTACATAATCTCTGAGGTCCATGCTAGCTCAGTATTTATGATCCATTCTTTTTATTTCCTTCATAGATGATCTTATTCACATCAAAGGTTATTATGTGGAGGTCATATCATATGACCTTCCTGACCCTCCTTCTCATTTCAAAAAAAGAAGAATGACTGCACTTGTTTTGAGGAGGAAGAACAATGGCTTAAATAAAGGAAAATAAAGATATAGTCTCTCAAAAAGATTATAATCTCTAAGTATGCTTGAGGGAAACAAACTCAGTGTCCATCATCCTAAATCTCACAATTTCTAGTCTCCCCCCCAAAAAAAAAACTCCTCCCCCTAATCTCCCTCCACCCAATGAAGAGTTAGACATCTCATTAGGAAAATGGAAATTTCCCAGTTCTATGACATAGTTCACCTTCCTTACCATATTCCAGCCTTGGATTCAGGAAGATCTAGGTTCAAGTATTACCACTAAAACAAACTAGCTATCTAATTTCTTTCTAAAATCATTTAATCTTCCTCAATTTCCTTCCCTATAAAGAAAGGGCGATGGAACTAGATAACATCTTAGGTCCATGCCATATCCATATGCACCTGGGCCAGGCAACCCTATACAATTATTAATTAATATCAAGTTGTAAATACACATTGATTTAAAGAATTCCTTATCCAAGGGGTCCCCTATCCTGTTGAAATGATATGGTGAAACCCTCCCCTTAAATGCTTCAGATATGAGAAGGGGAGTTTTCTGTGTTCCTCAACTCTTTTCTCCTTAAATAAGCAGAGAGTCAGCCACCCTCAGAGAGTCCTTCAAACTCAGCTCCCAGCATGGGAAGGGAAGGCGGAACAATGGAAAGAACAATGGATTTGGAACTAATGACTTCTGTTTGAATCCCTGTTTGAATCCTGACTCTGCTATTTTCAATATGAAGCCTCTCTTGACTCTGATTTTCTTCAAAAGGAAGGATTTGGAATATGGTACCCAAGGGTACTTCCAGTTCCAAATGCTAAGATCCTATGACCCCTTACAAAAGAAAAGCTTTCTCAATGCTTTGTAAAAGGTCTCCATTCCTAAATGTTCAAAGGGAAACAACAAACCAAGGCCTTCTTCCCTGAGTCTCCATTCCCTCAAAGTCCCCCCATTTTGCTTATTTTATGGGCCCAAGATATAGTTTACTTCAATTTTTAGGCATTCCAACTAGCTTTGACCATCTAGTACCTTATCTTCTGGCTTCCCTGACTTGAGTCTTCCATTTGGTCTAAAAAATGTTATGTACTATCTCTTTCAAGGATGGCCCCAGTTGTGTCTTCCATTCTCTTTGAATTAATACAAAAAAATGATGGGGGGAAGTACAATCAAAGAGAGAGAGTATCCATATTCCAGGACTGTACTAAAAATTCCACATGTCAGACTGTATCCCTGACTGATTCATTTTCAGAGTCATCCTTAAGATCTAGCAGTTATAGGAGAGAAGACACATTGTTAGTTTTTGTCCTTCACTCTCGAAAAAGGACCAAAATGGCATCATTATGTTGGGGTCAAGGTACAGTGTGTCCAACTGTGGCCGATAAAACCAATACTAACTTGGAAGGCTCTACCACAGATCAGGCACAAATAGTCCCTATGAATATTTGAAGGGAAGATGCCTCTAAAATTGTGCATATCATTTTTTCTGTTGAACTGCCGCAATTCTGCTTTATTCAAAGAGAACAGCACCTTCTTTGATGTGGGCATACCATGCAGGGCAATCCTGTGTCAGTGTCTCCCATGTCTGACAATCAGTTCCAAAGGTCTTCAGAGAGACCTTGAGAGTATCCTTATTTGACTTCTGACCTTCATGTGAGTGTTTCACTTATACAAGTTCTCTATAAAATAGTCTGTTTGGCATTGGCAAAACATGGCCAGCCCATCAAAGTTGCATCTAAGCAGTAGTGTTTGAATGTTTGGCAGTTCAGGTTGAGTAAGGACCTCTGTTTCCAGTACCTTATCTAGCCAGGTGATCTTCAGAATCTTCTTAAAACTATTCAAATGGAAGTGATTCAGTTTCCTGTCACAGCACTGGTAGACTGTCCAGGTTTCACAGGCATACAACAATGAGGTCATCTGTAGACCTTCAGTTTGGTAGGCAGTCACTCCCACACTTTCCTTTGGAGCCTCTCAAACACTGAGCTAGTTATGGCAATGTGTGCATCAACAACATCATCTATGTGGAAAGAATACTGCCAAGGTAATTTAACTTATCTACAACTTTCAAAATGTCTCCATTTGCTGTAACTGATGGATCCATACATGGAGGGCATAGTGCTTTCTGGTGGATAACCTCTGTATTCTTGGTTTTAATTGTCAGGCCAAAATTCGCATAAACAGCAGAGAATTGATTTATACCCTCTTGCTTCTCAGCTTCAAAGTCTGCATTGAGTGCAAAATCAACTTTGAACAAAAAGTCACACACCAACTCTCCCTCCACTTTAACAGTGTCTTATAACCTTTCCAAGTTAAGTGATTTACCATCGATGCAGTAACTGACTTTGATGCCATTTTTGCCCTCATTGAAGGTGTCTGGCAATTCAATGAAAACATCATGTTAAAAAGCATAGCAGCAAGAACACAGCTCTGTTTCACTCTGTTGGTGAATGGGAAAGTGAAAGTATCATATTATCAAGAATCCATACCAGTATGTCAGCATGAATCTGATGTATAACACTGATAAACTTCTCCAGGCAACCAAATTTTGCCATGATCTTCACTAAGACCTGACAGTATCAGAGACTTCAGTAAGATCAAGGAACATTGTACAGAGACTTCTGTTCTTCTCTTGGCATTTCTCCTGGAGTTGTCAGGCATCAAACACAATATCAGCTGTGGCCCTTTCTGAAGCCACACTGGCTCTCAGGTACAAGGCCATCTTCCAGGTGAAGGATGAGTCTATTTAGGAGGGCTCTGGCAAGAATCGTGCTGGCAAAGACTAAGACAGAGATTTCCCTATGATTTTCATGGACAATCTATTTCCTTTTCCTTTTTAGAGATAAATAATAAATAAACAACCTTCAGTGCATCATAAAATTTCTCTGAATTATAACTAGCAATGTAGACCTGAATTTTATCTTCCTCTTACTGAGCCAAGTAAGTCTCCCAAGAGGACAAATGGGAAGGAACAAAACTTGTAAGAGTTCTGACACGTCTGATAAGGGAAAGACCACTGGGTCTACAATAGGAAGGTCAAGATCAATAAACATTTATTGAGACCTCACTGTGTTCTAGTCATTGTGCTAAGTGTTTGAGATAAAATATAAGCTCCTCAAGGTGCTTACACTTTAATAGGAGAAGTCAACACACAAGGGCAACTGAAAAGGGGAGAACATGGACGGAGGCATGGGGTGGATGTTTTAGCCTTGGCTCTGCTACAAATTAACTCACTGGGTTACCATAGACAAATCACATCGCTTCTCTCATTCATGAAATTAAGAGGATGAATGGTCAGCTTTACTTGTCTATAGTCTTTATTTGGCTTTACCTTAAGAGACACTGAATAGAATGGCTCTCTTCCATTCATACCTAGAACAGAGGAGGACATAAAGCTTCCATTTTCTATGAAACACAATCTTGTTTCGGCAGAACTTCAAACACTGGTTAGTATCAGAGAAGTTAATGGATTGCTTTTTTGTTGTTTTTGTATTGGTTTTCCCCCCATTGCTGGATCCTCACTGGGACTAGGATTAAGGCTAGAACTGTACCTGTAAGAGAACAATGAGATATTTACTTTGTGAGGTCTTTAGTCAAAAATGGAAAAAAAATGTTACTTTAATATTATCCTATGCAGTTAAACAGTAAAGCACCCAGTTATTAAAGAGAAAATTAGAAAGGTTTAATTCCAGGAAAGAGTTGGGGGTTCATCTGGTGTCTCTTATATGTTTCAGCTGTCAGAGCAGAGAGATAGAGAGCATCCCATTGCCCCTTGGCTACTTTTGTGTTTCAGGTATATTGATGACTTCATTCTCTTAAGGATACTTATAAATGGCATCATCACACAGTCCCCTAGGCTTCAGAGGGAAAGTGAATAGGGCTGTCTAAGTAGAATCATGGTTAATTTTCCACTATCTTATAGTTGTTTTATTTTTTTCTGAGTTACAGATGCCATCTTTCAAAATTATCATCATTATCATCACATAATTTAAATATGTGTGTGGGTATCTATGCCTATATCTATCTATCTATCTATCTATCTATCTATCTATCTATCTATCTAT
>NW_027185804.1:29140187-29144209 GCF_028583685.1 Petaurus breviceps papuanus
TCTATCTATCTATCTATCTATCTATCTATCTATCTATCTATCTATCTTACTCATTTTATATCAGGCACTGTGCTAAGAACTGAGGAAAGAAGGCTAAAACATGTCCCCTGTCTTCAGGAAGCTTACATACTGGGAGAGATAATATGTATACACCTAAGTATTTTCAAATACATATATAGTGTACATGAGAAGTAATTTTAGAAAGGAGATAGTAACTGTGGGATATGAAGTAGGGGAAAATTTCCAAAACTGGAAGGGATCATAATATCAAAAGTATAGAAAAGAAAGAAGCCTCAAAGGGCCACAAATCCAACTTCATGATTTGCAGATGATGGCACAAAGGCCTAGAGGAGGGGTGGAGGCCACATGTGACCCTCTAGGTCCTCAATTACACCCTAAAGAATGAGAAACTGTTTGAATTACTATCCTCAGACTAGGTAGCCAGTATTCTTCCCCCTGTACCTAAGACATTATCTGGTCCAACTTTTATTTGAACCAGAATTTCCCTTACAACTTAACAGGTAAGCAGTCAGTCAGTATCTTTACTGGAGGGTCTTAAGAGGTGAGGAACCCACAACTTCCCAAGGCAACCCATCATACTTTTGGACAATTCAGATCAGTAATTTTAAAGCTGGATAAAGGGCGTACATTCTGTTATATAGTACCCTGTCTGCCTTAAGTTAGGTGCACATGCACATGTGTGCGTGCACACACAGACACACACTATACATATGTGTGCACATGTGTACATGCATGTATATACATACATACACATGCATAGATATGTAAGCCTATAAAGAGAAAATATGCATATGCACTATTTTGAGTATGTGTGTACATGAGTGCATGTATAAATACATGTATACATATAAACATAGAAAATTGTGTGTATTTGTGAATGTGTATGTCTATGTATGTAAAGATACATGAACAAACATACACATAGAAAATGTACACATATATTTATTTGTACATATATTTATATGCATAGACACATATATACACATACACTTATGCATGTGTAGGATATATATTTGTATTTATGTATATATTTATATATATATGTGTATACACACGCAGAAATAGCCAGGTATATATCAAGTTAAATGGAGGCAAACAATACAGTCCTTGGCCCAGCCACTCTGGCCTACTCCTATATCTAGAATACACTCACTCCCCACCTACGCTCTTCAAATCCCTAATCTCTTTCAAAGATGGACTCAAGTGCCAGCTGCTATAAAAGAGGACCTTTCCTTGTCCCTTTAATTGTTGGAAAAGTTTCCCTTTCCATTTGCTAAATATGCTTATAGTATGTACCTATTTATGAATATGTATTACCCTAATAAAATTTAAGCTCCTTGAGGGCAGGAATTATTTCCCTTTTATCTTATATATAATAAATATTTGTTGAAAAAAAGACTGCCTCAGTCTTGTCTAGGGCATTTAAGGAAAATTTATGGAAGGTTATTAATATAAGAAATAATATTAAAATAAGATCTTTAAAAGTCTTATTTATTTTAATTTATGAAACAAAACAAGTATTTTCATAACATAATAGAATAAAAAAGATGATTTTACATTAAACTGCAAAGTTATTATGTATAACTTGCTATTCCTTCAAATATATAATAACATTATCATGCATATTTCTTTTTTTCCATTTTTTTCTTTCCTGTTTTCCCCTCACCCTAGAGATGGCTACCATTACACAAAAATAAGTGCATATATGCATTTGTGAAAATATACGTATCTGTAAAATCTTTCTATACTTAATTATTTTTATCAGTTCTTTCTCTGGATACAAGTAGCATCTTCTTTTTTTTTTAAATGCTTTATTAACTTCTGATTTACATCGTTCGTTTACACCAGATTTTGAGTTACAAATTTTCTCCCAGTTTCTTAGGTCCTTCGTACATAATTTAGGTATGTATAATGCTCGAAAGGACTGTCACTCAAAGTTGTTCTCAAAACAATATTGTTGAAAACTATATCTTTTTGCAAATGGGATGATGATACTTCTAAAACCCCAAAGACTCAACTAAAAATTCAGTTGAAACAATTAATAATTTTAGAAAAGTAGCAGGATATAAAGTAATTCCACAGACATCAGTATTGCAATATATCACAAACAAAATCCTGCAAGAAGAGATAGTAAAGAGTTGCTTGGAGTATACCTGGCAAAACAAACTCAGGAACTATATAAACAAAATTTTAAAAAATTATACAAATGAAATCGATGTTAAATTAACAGAGAAATATTAATTGTTCATGGGAAGACAGGGCCAATACAATAAAAATGACAATTTTACCTAAAGTCAGACCTGAAAGGAGAAATGTCTTTTATAGTTGATGAGCATGGGAAGTCTCAGCTTTGAAGTAAAACACCTGTTATGGGAATGGACATTTAAGATCTTCCCTTCCCCTTTGATAGGCTTAAGTGATTCTGAGAACCTTCCTTGATTGGAAAATATACTCTGCCCCCTAATAGGATGAATGTGGTCACATGGAGCCTGTGGTGGGAGGCTTGTTTTGATTTGTGATTGGGCAGTGAGTCAAGAGGGTTTCAACATTCTCTGATCTAGGAGAAGGCTATATATACCCTGATGTGAGGCTTTTCTGTGGGGCTCACTTTGAGAAGAGTTGTGTGAGTTGGCCAGAAAATACTCTGGGCAGCCATTGAGAGCCCCCCAGCTTTGAAAACCCAGATGTTGGTACTTCCCTCTCTGATAACTGACTAGGTGTGGATGTAGTGGTCAAGACAGTTGGAAGCCTATCTGCTGATGTTTCTCTGTATTTGTTGTCGGCTTGTAATTGGTTTGTATTCTCTGAAGTTTGGGGTGCTGACCTTTTCCCCCTGAACTAGCTAAATGACTTATTTTTGATTAAAGCAAGATTGTTAACCCATTTTGAGTTGCTTTCCTTTAGAAATGCAGATCTAAAAAAATGTGTTGGCATCCACCACCCCAAGTATGCTAGGCTGCTTGCTGCCACAACACCCAACTCAAACATTCAATTAATGAACAAACTTTAATAAATATGTACTATGACTTGATTCTATCTGTTCTCTTTCACCCAATTTTCACATTTCCCCTTATCTACATTGAAGTTATCAAGTATCAGTGTATGTTTTGATTCGATTTGAGGGTCTAATGAAAACCTTTCCTAGAATTTCTCTGTCACTTCACCCTCAGCAACTGATCTTGGTGCATGATATTAATATTTTCATGGAGATCTTTTTGCACATGTTTATGCAGTACTGTAACATAGAAGGATCAAATGTCTCATAAAATAATATTTCTTGTAGTTTGGGGAATACAATAAAAAACTACTCAGGCAACTGCTTTCTCTGCTTCTCCAATAAGCACCTGTGAAGCATCTTTAGTTTTAGTTCTAACTGCTGTCTTCTAGATTCCTTTTACGTTAAGGTCCACAAGGTAGGACCCCCTGAGATGTGTCAAAGAATACTGACTGACCTGTACAGATTGCAAGAACTCCCAGATCAATAGTCTTTTTGAAAATATTTTGCCCTATATAGATAGATTTTGCCCTATAGATACTATAGAAAATACTAGAGATGCAAAGAAAAAAGAAATCACTACCTGCCCTCAAGGAGCTTACATTTTAATGAGGGAGAAAATATGTATATAAATAGTTATAGAGGCATATAGAATACATAGAAGATATCTTTAGAGAGGAAAATAAGAGGTATTTAGGGTATGGTGAATGACTATGTGTAGAAGAGGGCATTTGAACTGAGTATTTTTGTGCTGAAAAAATTGCAATAAAATAGTTTTCTTCAGGACAAGATGACATTTTAATAGCAGCAACATGTAAACTGTTTGCAAAATGGGGAACACTAGCACCTCAGCAAAAGCCAGGAACCTAAAGATGATCAGTTTATTGGTTAGGTTAGCAATAACTAAGAAACTGAATCTATAGTCTCTCATTTCCCTCTTCCTCCTCCCCTTCTTTCTCCTTCTCTCTCTCTCTCTCTCTCTCTCTCTCTCTCTCTCTCTCTCTCT
>NW_027185804.1:29144609-29164969 GCF_028583685.1 Petaurus breviceps papuanus
TCTCTCTCTGTCTGTCTCTCTGTCTCTCTCTGTCTCTGTCTCTCTGTCTCTGTCTCTTTCTTTCTCTCTGTCTCGCTCTCTCTCCCCAAACCCCAATGTTTTTAACTTAAACTGTGTGTTTCCCTTCTGTCAATCTTGATTGGCAGGTGGTTTGCCTCATGACCCCCTTCTGACAATTAAGGAATGTTAATTGCTTATTGGACTTCTACTGCCCTTAGTATTTTTGGTTAGAAAACAATACCACGCCAAGCAGGATCTCCCCCATTTAACCTTCCCTTTGAAGACCAAGTCACATTAAAGAGAAGCAAGGACCATAAGTTGAGTAGTTTGTCCCCTGGGGAGAGCCTAATTCAAGCTTGTTTGCTGTGTGCAGGGTAAAACAGAAATGGGTATCCCGCTTTCAACTGGTGCCTAAGCAGATGCCTCAGGGGCTAGGAATGACAACATTTCTCATATTCATAGTTCAGAGTGGGAAAGGTCTTCTTCTGAGTTAGGCTAAGTGAGGTAAGTTTGACAAAATCTGGGAAAGGATGGATTACAGACTAATATTAATTATGATAGAACAGAGAATAATATCCATGTTCCTCAGTGTTGAAGGAAATATGCATGGAGAAAAGATAATACAGAAATGAAGGTATAGCAACATGTGGAAGAAAAAGCAAGTAGGTTTAGAAAATTGGACCCAAAAATGGGAGGAAAGGACTCATCTGTAAGACAACGTGAAAGATAGGATCTCAACTGGGCAAGGATATGATTTAGCCTTCGATGCTTCCTATTACAATCTGGTTCATGAGCATGACTCTCTTTCAGCACTAAGTACCTAATACCCAATCTTCATCTGGCTTTTTAAGTGGCTGACAAAATGTCTTTTTTTTTCTTCACTGCAATATGCAGTTTTCATTGTTCTTTACACAAGTTATTTAATTCAATGGACATTTGTTAAATTGGACTAAATAATTTCACTTGATCCTTATGACAAGCCCATGATGTAGAGCATAGAAGTATTAGAGATGATGGAGTGAATAGAGTGCAAAGTTATGAAGCCTTAATTCCAAATCCTGCCTCATATTTAGCAGCTACATTTCCCTGGGCAAGTCTCTTGGCCTGTTTCCTCATTGGAAAAGTAGAGATAATAATAGCTACTTTATGAGGTTGCTATGAGCATGAAATGATAAAAACTACTCAAAATTCTTCATAAATCTCAAAATGTGCTATAAATGCTTTTTAGTTATTATTATTTTATTATTTATCCTTATTTCTATATTACAGGTTTATAATTATATTTTATGGTTTGCAATGACTTTTAAAGGCATTCACTAATTTGAGCTTTAAACAACCTTGTCTGGATAGATGCTGTCAGTTTTGCTATTTCCATTTTACAGATAAGAAAACTAAGACAGTTCTCAAGTGACTAGTCTAGGGTCACTCAGCCAATAAGTATCACAGCTAGTATTTAAGCTCCCTGTTTCTCAGACCCCTTTCTATTCCTCCATACTGCCTATCAAAACACCTCACTCCTGGCCACACTTTCATTCATGGAGTATAAATCATTATGACATAATTATATGCTGTTATCATTATTGAATTGCTTGAGATAATTAATGAAAATGATTATGCTAATCCTACTTCCTATTTTCTAAGACTTTATAGAAGAATAAATAAAATAAAGATTGCAGGCATCTCATTTCCTAAAGTGATTTCACAAATATAATTTCTTTCTATGAAGATTCAGATTAGATCAGGGGTTCATCCCACTAGCCCCCTGGGTAATTTGATTGTAGAAGGATATTTTTAAAACATAAAGAGATAAAAAAAGATTTATGATATTAAAATATGGTGGAAAAGCAAACATTATAATGCACATAATTCTTGTAACCTTCCAAAGAAACACAATTTTAAATCTCATCTGCCTAGCAGTTATATTGCATAAAGTATAAGCAAAACATCATATAATAAAATTAACAGCATTTATATAGCACTTTAAGATTTTCCAAGTTCTTTACATGTCTTTCCTTGTGTGGTCCTCACAACTATGTGAGGGAGATATTATTACTACCCAATTTTAAAGATCAGGAAACTCAAGCTGAGACTGGTTGCTTACCCAGGTTTCCATAGCTAGTGTACTAAGTATGTGAAGCAGGATTTGCATTCAGGATTTCCTAAATCCAAGAGGACCACTCTATTCACTGCACCACCTAGAAGCCATTGTGTGATAGAAAGAATGCTGATCTTGAAATGAAGAAAGTCTGGGTTTGAATCCCACCCCTAGTACCCATGCACTATCTGCATGACTCTGGGAAAATTACTGCCCTAAGCCGCAAGTTTTCATCTGTCAAATTTGGGAAACGATATTTATAGTAAACATTTCAAGCAGCTAGGTGGAACAGTAGATAGAATTCCAAGCCTGGAGTCAAGGAGACTTATCTTCCTGAGTTCAAATCTTGCCACAGACACTTATTAGCTGTGGGATACTGGGCAAGTCACTTAACCCTATTTACATCAATGTCTTCATCTGTAAAATGAGATGGAGCAGAAAATGGCCAGTCTCAGACACTTGACACTTACTAGCCGTGTGACCTTGGGAAAGTCACTTAACCCCAATTGCTCTGGCTTTCCCCCTCCAAAAAGAAAAAAAAATGTCAAACCACTCCAGTGTCTTTGCCAAAACAACTACAACACCCCAAATGGGGTCAAGAACACTTAGACACCTGAAACAGCTCAAGAACAACAAATCTCAAGGCTGCTTCAAGAATCCAATGAGATCGTGTAAACAAACTGCTTCACAACTTTTAAAAGCGGTATATTAATAAATAGCAGTTATTATCCTTATTTTTATTTGGGTTTACAGTGTGTCAGGATGTAGACAATTAAAGCTTGGTATGTTCCCCTGGGGAAATGGCCCAGCATTTTGAATCTCTGATAATAATACTTAAGATATCTACAAAACAGAAATAATCTTAGAAAGGTGTTGCAAGGTCATGTGATGCCATGGAAAGAGTACTGACTCTGCAGTTAGACCTAGATTCAAATTCTGCCTCCAGTGTTTGCTGTGTGTCCTTGGGAAAGTCTCTTAAAATCAGCAGGTCTCAGCTTCCTCAGTTGTAGAATGAAGGGATTGGACTAGAGGTTTCTGTGATCTCACACAACTTACGATTTTTGTCAGAAAGGAAGAGAGAGAGCCACGTTGAGTTCTATAATTCTTAGTATTTTTTTTGTTATTTGTTTTCCTTATTTCCCCCAGTGCAAGGAGAGCTAAAGGGAAGGATTAGACTTATTCCATTACAGAGTGGCATATTTACCTGATTACCTCCATGTTTAAAATGCAAAATGAAATATTCCACTCTTATAGGCATGCATTAGGCAATTAGACTCTTCCTAGACAAAGACTTAATTAAAATGATCAATCCCTTTTCCAGATGGACTAATTCACTGATCTACGGTACTTTGTTTTGTTTTGTTTGGTTTGGTTTTAATTCTTATACCTGGTCCTATATTAAGATAAATCAAAACTAAGAGAACAGGTTAAGAAATCTTGCCCTTTCCTGGGGAGATATTTAGTATGCTTAAGAAACTGTTCTAAAAATAATAAAATAAAGCTATATTATCCTTTCTGATCTACATGCTTTCTCTATGGAATGCATTGTTCTTAAGAAATTATTTCATCTTTATCATTCTGCTACATGATCGGGCAGGGGGATGGAGGAAAGTTGCATTTCCATTCAAAATCCTCCCTTAGAGCCCAGGGATAAGTTGGGGGAAGGGTTTGAGGGATGTTCATTCTCTCCTGCTATCTTGCTTTAGAGCACCTGCTGACGATATGTCAGCATCTGTATGCCTCCCTACCGTAGTCCTGAACTCAGCTGCTTCCGTCAGGGTCCATATTGGGAGTTTTGTCATGAATTCATTTTCTGAGACCTCCCCATCAAGATCGTGCAGCCTGAAAGTCTTGATCTCCAAAAGTTTAACATCCTGGCAATTTACTGCAGCTCATGCCATAAGGTTTCCAGTGCCTACAATATGTTAAACCTTCTGTTGATATCTCTGTATAATCAGCCATTTGTCTCTTTCGCTCCAATAGAAGTTCAGAAATCCTGGCATTTGCTTCCTGAAATTCTGCCATAAGAAATAATTTCGCACTTGCTTCTGAGCATTTTCCCCCTCTTCTGCTGAACTCTGGGAAGTTTCTTTAAAATAAAAATTCTGAAAGTCCTTTCAATAAAGCAGAACCCATGTTATATACAATACAAATACATAGACATAGCATACATCTATATATATGTGTGTGTGTAATATGTTTTATATAATATATATTTTATATGAGTATGTATATTACTCCCCCAGAGCCTAAGCTGTTCTCAATTCTCTTTAATTTTTAGGTACATCTTAGTGTAATTATGAAGAAAGAATTTTAAAACAACAGCATTATAGAGATATAGAGATAAAGGACTGGACCTGTGATTGCATTGGTATAGGGAAGTTACAGGGGAGAAAAGTCCCTCAACTAATGAAGGCTGACACCTTCTTTGAACTTTATGCTATTAACAAAGAGAAGTAACTAAAGTACTGAGAGCTTAGGTGACTTCCTCAATGTTATAAAAGCAGCATGCGTCAGAGGCAGGGTTGAACCCAGGTCTTGGCTTCCAAGCCAGCTCTTTATGCCCTCTTATCACATTGTCTCCCTATTACATAAACCTTATAGCACTATATAAATCCAAAAATTATTTTTAAAATTGTTGAAATGTGGATTACAAAACATATGACACTAATTGCATTCAAAGTGTAATAGTCAAGATTCTTATCAATAACCAATTAGTATCTATGTAAACTTGTGCATATCACTTAAACTCTCTAATTCTTATTTTTCTTAACTATAGGAAGTTTAGATTAGATTATTTCAAATGTTTCCTTCCCTAAATCTATATTATGATCAGGACAGTATCCACCACCACCATCATCACTATTATCATTGACTTCACCAGCACTACTATCACCATCATCACTTCTGCCACCCTTATCACCATCAACACTGTCACCATGACTACCACCATCATTATCATCATAGGCAGCAGCATCTCTCTCTTATTAATAATATTACTTAAGGGACATCATCAAAACAGGTCATGATGGTCCAAAAAAATAAATAAAGTTTTGGGAGGAGCTCTTCATTCTACCTTCCAATGAGAGGACCCGCATTGGTCAGACAGTGTGCTTCTAGGGGCTGATGTAATCTTACGGTATGAATATATGCCTGGAGCATGATGAAGAGTTCCAAATGAGTATAGGCAGTCAGGGCAGTGTGAGGTGAGAGAGAGACAGAGACAGAGAGAGAAAGAGACAGAGAGAGACAGAGAGAAACAGAGACACAGAGACAGAGAGAGAGACAGAGAGCAACAGACATACAAAGAGACAGAGACAAATTCAGACTAGACAAAGAAAGATGAAGAGAGAGACAGATGGAGATAGAGACAAAAACAGAGAGACAGAGAGAAAGATAGAGATTTGAGGGGATGATATATGAATTTCTGGTGGTTATTTTCCATTTATTATATTGGGTATCTATATGGCAATGAAGGTGTCTCTCCCCTCCTTTCTTTCAAATCTTTAATTTTATCCATAATTCCTGATTTAATTAGTAACTTAATCTCAGCTTACACTAGATAAATACAATCAATCATAATATCTTTTGAGGTATGTGCTTTATTATTTGTAAATATAGGGTTACAAAAAAGGAAACTGATTAGTTTTGATATAAATGTGAAAACAACATCATCAAATCTGTCTACTGACTAGGAGAAAAGGAGAGTGACATGAAAGAAAATAACGTTGATTTCTTATTTTTTATGCCTCATAAAGTAAGTAAAACTGGACCTGAGGCTTTTTTGCCTTTTGCCTTGCTATCTAATTTGGGAACTAGCCTAGCAGATTGTGCTTCCTTCCCCACAGTTTCCCCTCTCCATCCATGCATAAGCAGAGAAGTCTTTCTGTAGTTGTAGACTCAGGGGCTGGGCATAGACAGCAGGTTATGACAAGTAGGAGGAAAGGGGGTATTAGGACCTCCTAGATTCAGCTGGAAATCCTCAAATTTTACATCTAGAGCAAAATAAGGGACGGAGTAGCACTGAAGCAAAAAGGCTACATATAGGAGACTCTCTCCAATACCAGAGAGTAAATATCTGTTCCAGAATGTATAGTCATTAGCTTTGTATCTCTCCTTTAAAGTTCCAATGAAGGAATACATACTTAAAATGAACTAACTGGGGACAGAGAAAAAAATATTCCTTCACCTCTAAATTCCATGTTGATGATAGTCACAGTAACTTAATGTTAAATATGTTTATGCTAATTAAACAGTCTTCCAGCCATTCCCTTCCCTTCCTTTTCCTTCTCTTCTTCTTCCTGCTCCCCTCCCCTTTAGGAACTTCGTAAGTGCAATAAACTCAGTTAACTCTGAAATGCTAGAAAGGAAGACCTCAAACTTTCCATAACTTTATAAAGTATTATTTTCAGACTATCTAAAGGTATTGAAATTCTAAACTTCAATCAAATAATAAAAGCAAAGAAATTATTCCTTATTAAAGCAGAAATATCATGATTAATTCATTGACGGGAGTGGGGAGAAGGGTAGAGAGGATGATAATTGTATTCAAGAAAAATAGACTTCAAAAATTTCCTAATGTGATTTTCTTATTGTTGTAAATATAATAATATGTATCAATCTCTCCTAGATTGTGGACTAAGTATGTGATTCCCAACCTCCTCTCCATTCCATCTTTCTCTTTCAATAAGAGTATTTTCGTATTTGTTTTTGTTCAATAACCCCGCAAAAATCTCTTAACTTTTTGAGACTCAGTTTTATCATCTAAGAAGTGGAGCTACTTCTCTTTACCTCCTTCAGAGGCTGGTGTTATAAAGATCAAATGAAATATAAGTTGAACATGATTTACAAGCTTTAATGTACTAAAATTGATGAATTTATATAGTGTATTATGATTCACAAAATACTTCATATACATTACATATGTCATTTATTCTTCACAATAACCCTATGAAGTAGATGTTATTATTATTTCCATTTTGCAGATGAAGAAATAGAGGCCCAGAGAGTTTCAGTATTTGCCCAAGGTCAGGCAACTTCTAGGTGTCTGAGGTAGGATTCAAACTCAGGCCATACTAAATCTAACCTTTACACTTTATCCTTAGTGATATCTAAATCCCTATGAAAATATACATTGTGGGAGTCCATTATCAATAGCCACAGGAAAATAGAATATTAAAGAGGTAAGATATTTTAAAATACTATCTCCTTCTCTCTCATTTTGAAGTGAAAGAAATTCAGATGCAGAGAATGGATGCAGCCATATATTTCATAATATTACTGGGACTGGAAATCAGGCCCAATATTTCCTTTTTAGGTCAACTGCTGAGGAAAGACCCACAAGAATTCAGTTTTTCTGTGCATTTCCTTCTTGATGTTGGACAATCTATTTGACCTCTCTTAGTCTCAATTTCCTTATCTGTAAAATCAGAGGCTTCTGTTAAATGACCTATAGCTCTCCATCTAATATTCCATGTTTATATTCGCATCACTATCTCTGTATCATAGCACTCAGTAGAATGGAAGAAAGAAAAGATGGTTTCTTTTTTTGTCTTTTGTGTTCTTAAATTAGGAAGGGTGGCTTGCATATAACAGGTTGCTGGTAATTTCTTATCAAACTAACAAGAAGAGCATTTAGTAATTGGTATTGCAAATAGTAAATTTTATCAAGGGGCTAGGAGACATAACGAAACAAGATATAATAAAATTACACATTTTAGCATAAATTACTAGTGTTTTGTGAATAGAGTCTGAACATTATATACCAATGAGTTTGACTCATGGTAAAATCTTGGAAGAGATCATTAAAGAGGTTAGTCAACTTGACTTCCAAGGGCTAGCATGTCTTCATCAACAACAGGACAAACCACATTAAGCTTCTTTCCTTTTATTGATAGGATTACTAAGCGTGTAGGGGAATGCTGTCTACATGTACCTCCTCTTTAGACTAGAGTTGAGCACATGCTTTTATAATGAATCTCACATATTTGTTGTTTAGTCATTTTTAAATCATGTCCAACTTTTTGTGACATGTTTTTGGGTTTTCTTGGCAAAGATGCTAGAGTGGTTTGCCATGTCCTTCTCCAGTTCATTTACAGATAAGGAAACTGAGGCAAACAGGGTTAAGTGACTTGCTCAGGGTCATAGCTAGAAAGTGTTGGAAGCTAGATTTGAACTCAGGAAGAGGACTTTTCCTGACTCTAGACCCAGCATTCTATCCATGGTGCTACCTAGCATTTCATTCATTTGTAATGGATCTCATATGTAGAACTTCATATATTCTTTGTCAAAAAAGAAAATTATAGAAGAAGGACTAGGGTGATAGTATAAATAGTCAGGTTTAGAACTGATTTCATTGCTTGCCTCAGTGTCATTATTAATAATTTGATATCTAGTTAAGAGTATGATCTTCCCTTGACACTGACTTGGACGTTTTTAGTGACCAACTTGGTAATACCATAGATTCATGCTTATCAAATTTGCCAATTATTCATAGCTAGGAGGTATATCAAATGTACTAGGTGACAGAGTCAGGAGCCAATCAGATCTGGACAGGTCTGAAAAAAGAACATTTTCCATGTCCAGGACAGATGAGGTAACGTTAGGGAGAAATTTGTGTGACAAAGATCTTGAGGTTTTACTTAACAGCAGGTTCAATCTGAGTCAGAAGCATGAGGTGTCAGCCAAAAAAATCTGATGAAATCTTGGGTTCAATTGAGAGTTATAGCTTCAAGGAATAATAACTAGCATTTACACAATATAATAAATCTTGCATGCACTTTACAAATATCTCATTTGCTCCTCTGGAAGACAGGTGCTCATATTAATCCCATTTCACAGATGAGAAAACTGAGGCTGAGAGGTCAAATGACTGGCTGAGAGTCACCCAGCTAGTAATGGTGGTGTGAAGTAGGGTTTGAAGACAGGTCTTCCTGACTCAAAGCCCAGTACCCCATTCACTAAAAATCCACTGAAAATAAAGCATGGATCCTTGTATTCTTTTTTTTTTTTTTTTTTTTTTTTTTTTTTTTTTAATCGGGGTTTAGTAACTTGCTCAAGGTTACATGGCCAGTTATTTCTGGCTGTGGTGCTGAATGTCTGAGCCCAGGACTTGATCTACAGGTCATCTCAACACTGGAGCCAGTGCTCTTACTCTCTGAGCCACCTGGCCTCCCCTAAGCAATTGTGGTTACGTAACTTACTAAAGGTTACATGGCCAGGTGTTCCTGGGTGGGTGCTAAGTGTCTGAGCCCGGGATTCAATCTCCAGGTCATCCCGACACTGGAGCCGGTGCTCTTACTCGCTGTGCTACCTGGGCACCCTCCTTGTATTCTTCTGTGAGCTCAGATCAGGTATGGCATCCAGCCCCAAGGGCTATGGTTTGGAGCACAGATAAACTAGAGAGATTCCAGAAGAGGGAAGCAAGATGGTGAAGGTCCCTGAATCCATGCCATATGAAGAATAGTTGAAGGAATGGGGGAAGTTTGGCTTGAATAAAAAAGAAGGTATAAGGTATATGGAATAATGTGTAGGGACATTATGCCCATGCGTCATGTGAAAGGTTATCATATGGGAAAGGGATTATTCCAGGTTTATTTAGGGTCAAAGCAAAGGAGTTGTAACAATGATTAGAAATTTTTAAGTGTTAAATTTGACTTGATATTAGGAAAACAACAACATTAAAAACTTCCTAACAGCTAGATATCTCCCAAAGTGTTAAGGGCTTTCTTGGAAAGTAGTTAATTCTTCCTGATGGGAAGGCTTCAAGCCAAGGGTGTATGGCACTTGCTCTGGGGCTTTTATACTGGGTATTCCTTTTAGATACAGGTTAGACAAAGATAGCGACTGAGGTGTCTTCTAACTCAATTCTAGGATCCCATGATTCATGGCTGTTTTATAATCTGAAGAGAAAATTAATATCCAAATGTTTACATTTATAGAGAAAAAAGAATTCTTTAGGATTTCTCAACTGTGCATTGTATAAAACCAAAAAATGAGGAATTTGTATAGATTGTTATTTTTTTAATAGGCAACCTAAGAGACAAGTCAAAATCTGGGGTGATTGGACATTATGTAAGTGTAATGGACACTCTAGGGAAGCACACATACTTTGGGTCTTAGTCTTCTATAAGCTAAAAAGGCGGTAAATGACAATAACCATTCTAGAGTATGATGCAAGGCCATTCTGCTGAATTTTTATATATCTCAATTAATTTAATGGGAAACATAAAACTTGAACAATTAGTGTTCTTCCTGAATTATTATTACTATTTAAAATGGCCACTACAAAAACAGAAGTTGACTTTCTTGATTAAATCCTATTTTAAAGGTTCCTTTCTGATAATAAAAGCTAAAACATTTCCAATGATTTTTAAGTGAATATAAATTTGAGCTTACTTAAATGCTCTGACTAAGGATGTCTGGAAAATAAATCCCCTATATGTTTGTTTAGGACAGCTTTATCCTCCCCTCCCCAAGTGGATTATTATAAATTGAGCTCAGCAGAAAGCTGGATTAGTGAAACTCAAGTGGGTATATTTTGTTATCACCCGGCAGCTTTTTCAATCACTCCAGCAGTACAATTTTCAATTAGGGCTGCAAGGAAAAAGTAGATTTTCATTTTTGCTGAAGAGAGAGGAAACAATAGGGCCAAGTAAAATTTGGTACCTGGTGGCTCTACGTGACAGATATGCCACTGGAATATTTTAATAAAATTAAGGCTATGAAAGACATTGCTCATGTGGTCAGAAGTCAGTCTTGTTCCACTTCCTGCTTTCTTACTCACTCCTCTACCCTCTGCAATCTGGTTTCTAATCCCATGATTCATCTACATTTATCCTCTCTGAAGCAACCAATGATCTCTCAATTGCGAGATCTCATGTTCTTTCTCAGTTCTCATCCTTGACCTTTTTGTTACATATGACAGTGTTGACTCATCACTGGTCCGAGATACTTTCTCTTCTTTTTTTTCTTTTATTGCTTTTTGAAGGGGCGGGGGGAAGTGGGGCAAGTGACTTGCCCAAGGTCACACAGCTAGTAAGTGTTAAGTGTCTGAAGCCAGATTTGAGCTCAAGTCCTCCTGACTCCAGGGCTGGTGTTCTATTTGCTGTGTCATCTAGCTGTCCCTAGATACTTTCTCTTAACTAGCTTTTCATGCCACTGCTCTCTGTTTCCTCTTGGTTCCCCTTCTACCCATCTAATCATAATTCCTTACATGCCTTTGTTGGGTCATCATCCATGATATTACCCCTAACTACATGTATCACCCAAGGCTTAGTAGTGGGCCTTCTTCTGTTCTCTTTCTCTTAGTGACCACATCAAGAGCAATGGGCTTAATTATCTCTATTCAAAAGAATCACAAATCTATAGAATCAGTCCCAGTCACCCCCATAAACTCCAAGTTCATATCACCAACTACCTATTGGATATTAAAAACTTAAGTGATCCTAGAGACATCTCAAACTCAACATGCCAAATTTAGAACTCAATACATTTCCTCCATAAATACTACTTTTCCAAAATTGTATTTCCTTTTTGATAACATCACTATCCTTCTAGCTTCACAAGTATATAACTACATTATCCTCAACTTCTCTTACTCATTCCCCTACATATCTACTGTTGTTTTGGAGTCATTTCAGTCATTTCTGAACCTTTGTGACCCCAATTTAGTGTTTTCTTGGCAAGGATACTGGAGGGGTTTGCCACTTTCTTCTCTAGCTTATTTTATTATGAGAAACTGAGTTAACCGGAGTTAAGTGACTTGCCCAAAATCACAGAGCTAGTCAGTGTCTGATGTCACATTTGAACTCATGAAGATGAGTCTTCCTGATTCTAAACCCAGTGTTTTATCCATTATACCATCTAATTACCAAACCTCATAATTTCTATTTACATTACTTCTCTATCTGAACTCTTTTCTTACACGATCACCAATTTGTTTCAGACTCATCATCTGTTGCCTAGATTATTTCATCACTCTCCAATTTGTTGTACTTGATTCAAATATTTTCTCATTTTAATCCATCCATGAAGTCACCAAATTTATTTTCTTCAGTTGAATATATTTCCATGCCACTCCCCTACCCAATAAACTTCAGGGGTTCTCTCTTACTTCTGGGATAAGACAAGCAATCTTTTATTTAGCTTTCAGTCCTTTACTACTTGACACCAACCTATCTTTCCAATGCCCTCTATGCTACTTCACACACATTGTAAGAGACTCAAAATGACCTTTTCTGTGTCTACCATATGCAGTACTCTTCTCTGTGCCATAGTACTATACTAACAATCTCTGATTACTAGAATGGTCTCCCTCCTCCCCTATGTTCTCATCAAGTTCTTCTCTTTCTTCAAGATGGAGCTTATACACACAACCTTCTTTAGGAAGTCTTTTTTGATCTCCTTAACTACTGATGCCTACTTCTTCTGAGTAGGTCAGATTAACTGTCTTACATTGATTTGTGTTCTTTTTATAGGTAGTGTTCTATGTTTATGTGTTCTATAAATACGTCTATATGTACTCAATCTCTTCAGTGACAATTTAAACGTTTTACAGGTAAAAGTTGTTCATACATTCTTATATGTATACCCAGGGCCTAGCTTGATAAAGTAAGGACTAAATAAATACTAATTGAGTGGATATATATCAATCTAATAATTCATAAAAAGTGATAAATACATTCTAAGAAACTTCCTTTTCATTAGGACATTTAATTAAACAGTAATAGAAGAGATCTTAGAAGCCATTAAATATTGTCCAATCATTTTAGAAATGAGGAACCTGAGTTTCATGGAGGTTAAATAATTTGTCCAAGCTCACACAGATAGAAACAATTAGAAGCAGAATTTGAAGTTATATCTTCCAACCCTAGAGCAGATGTTTTTTCAGTACTAATTGGGACAGCAACTAACTGAGAGAGTAATTTAAATGGACAAGATGTTGGACCCAGAATTGAACAGGCAGAAAAGAGTAGGCTTTTTTTTAAAAATCAGTCCCGTTTTCCTATTTGGTATAAAGGGAAACAACAACAATGATATGAACACAAATAACATCTCAATGATGAGAAATTGTTGTGAAATTTTGGGGAAATTTATAATAGTCAAAGAACCAAAGTTATGGGTGATGCAGAATAGAATGGAGAGATACATGCTCACTGAACATAGCCTATAGTGTATTCCCAATGATGACTTACATACAAGAAATGTCATAAAGTATCTCATCAAGAAAATATATAATAAAATGAAGACATGCTAGCCATTTAGGAAGAATGTGGGCAGATATGAATTATGTCCTTTTCTGATAGAATACTTGCATTTATGAAATCACACGTCCTCTGTATTAACCATCAAGGTTATGAAGTTTAATTTTGTCACATACTTTGTACACAAGTGTTATGTTAAATAAATAATTAAAGGAAAGGGAAAAAATAGCTTAAATGAAAGAAGCAGAAGCCAGGGAACAGTGAAGGGGGGCTGAAGGTTAAGAGAGTGATTAGGAATCATGGCTCATAAATTCTATGAAGCAGCACGTCTATCACCTATTCCTAGATGACAGATCTCACATCCCAATCTTGGCATCACAAGTCTCTAAAACACAACTTCCACAGTAAAGAAATTTCCGAAATGGAGATGGGAAGACAAAGCCTATTAAATGGATTGATCTCTCATAAAAATAGAGACATTCTTATCATTCGGGAGAGGAACTCCACTCTCTACATAGAGGGCAAGGGAAAAGAAACTTCTGCCCCTTGAGAGTCAAATCTGCCAGTCTGGGGAAAACTGGCACACTTATTTATGTGCCTGGAACAACAGGGTCTGCTTCAGTTGAATAATTATTTTAATGAGCAATCACATGAGTATTCAAAATATTGTCATAAAGGTCACATAGCAAGTATTTCAAGTGAAAGGAAAATGATGTCTACTTCCCACTGCATAGAGGTAAAGACAAATAGCTTGCAGAGGCTGCAGAGATCACAGAACATGACAAGAAGTGTGACTTATTTGGCTTCCCTTGTTGGTACTATATGAACAAAGTATCAGAGGATTTCTACTCTTCATAATGCCTAGAGAACCAAGGTAAAATTAACACTTCAGTAGATTAAGACAACACCGTGGAAAGTAAAGTCGCATTGGAATCCAACCTTGTCTGAGAAAACAGTCCTGGGGCAGAAGAGCTCATAGAATATAATACAGCTATAGGAGTGAACCCTGGATTTAGAGTGAGAGGTCCAGTTTAATACTTTTTCAGTCATTTTTGACTCTGCATGACCCCATTTTGGTTTTCTTGGAAACAATACTAGAGTGATTTGCCATTTCCTTCCCCAACTCATTTTATAGAAGAGGAACTGAGGCAAACATGGTTAAATGACTTGCCTAGGTCACACATCTAATAAATTTATGAGACCAGATTTCAATTAAGGAAGAGTTTTCCAGGTCAGGCATTCTAACCATTGTACCCCCTAGCGGCCCCCTTACAATTGGAGAATTTTGTTTCAAATGCCACATCAGCAATCTGTGTGATGTTGTAAAAGTTTTTTAAACTTTTTGGGTCTCAATTTCATTATCTTACCTTCATTATGTTTGCTAGTTTTGAATACCTCTTCTACAAAAAAAACTATAAAAATGCTTATTTCTCCTTAAGAGATAGAAATGCTCACATAGTTTATGTTGCCCTTGTCATCATATGAAGTATTTCTCTCTATGCAATAAAGAAAAGCTTGTGTGTACATATGTGTGTGAACTTATCTGTGATCTTGGAAGATTCAGAGAGAAACTATGGAGATAAATAAGGTGATGATAAACTTCATTCATCTTAGAATTTCCTTAAATGTTGTTACTGATTATAAAGAAATAGTATTAAGATAATTTTATGACAACTATGTCTGGAGAGAAACAACCAATGTGGAGAGCTGAGACCAACTGAAGATACAGTTATCTTGTCATTTCTGGAGAGAGGCTGAGAGAGAAAGAAATTGAACATTTCTCCTCATTTAAAAGAAAATAAAACCATTGTATCCTTTCTCTTGCAAATAAACATTATTATAGTCAATAAACTAAATGGTGTGAGACTTCATTTTCAAAACAGAAGTCCTACAGTTGCAATAAGATAACTGACTGGGGAGGGGGTTTCTCATAATTAAAATATTATAAATAGCCATTCCTCTGTTTTAACATTTACTTTATTGTTAATAAATTGTATATTAAGTAATTGTATATTTATTTTATCTTTAGAGATTAAAAAATTTGATGTATAGAGATATGTCAGTGACTTCTTTTGGGGAGAGATCTCTCTGTTTTATTAGGAAAATTAATTTGACTCATGGAATAAACTGAGTTTAGTTAAATGAACAAAATATGTGTTGAAATTGTATTGATTAATGAGAATGTATACCTCATGATTTATCCTAGCACTCAAGATGATAAAGTTAATTGTGGGAATTAGCCAAAGAACAGCCCAAGGAATGACCTACATGTGATGCTGGTGACCTGTGCAACCCTGTTACTCATACTGAGTCATACTACTAGCATTGTCACATCTGCAAAATGAGAAAGTCAGACTAGATGACCTCTAAATTCTCAAGTTTTAAATCTATGATCCTATCATCCTGTAGTCTTCCTATTGACCTAGCAATATAATGCAAACCATGCTGTCTAGGTGCAAATATTTCGACATTAAGAGTGATCCATAGGCCCTGAATCATGACTGATGTGTTGTTATCTCTAGAGATAAGGTGGAAATAGATTTGATTGCTGACTAGAAGGACATAACTAAGTTCTGGATTAAGCAAAAGCTTGTGTTGATTGATTCTGACCTTCTATATGACTATGAGTTTGCTGGAAAAGAGGGAGTAGGGGGATAGAAAGCCCTGTGTAGTATGAGAAGATTTTTAACCTAAGTCTGTGGGCTTTAAAAGAACTGGAACAACATTATTTAAAAAAAATTAGCCATTTAAAACAGTTTTTCACGTAAACAAGAATGTTAAAAAATATTTTGAATCTGGAAAATCCTCATTCAGTGTTACCCCACATCTTTTTTTTTTTTGCTTTTTGGAGGGCAATTGGGGTTAAG
Organism: Petaurus breviceps papuanus; assembly: GCF_028583685.1. Lineage (NCBI taxonomy): Eukaryota > Metazoa > Chordata > Mammalia > Diprotodontia > Petauridae > Petaurus > Petaurus breviceps. The sequence continues at coordinate 29,160,776 of NW_027185804.1, forward strand.
TAACTTGGCCAAAGTTACATGGCTAGTATTTTTGTGTGGGTGTTAAATGTCTGAGCCCGGAACTGAACTTGGGTCCTCCTGACTCCGGCCCGACACTCTACTCACTGCACTACCTAGCCGCCCCTACCCTGCATCTTGATTCAACCCACATGAAGAGAAAATTTTCCCTCAATAAATATATGCATCAATTTGGAATCAAAGAATGAGATGTATCTCAGTGTGTGTGGAAAGAACAGAGGATCAGGTGATAAAGTAGGCAGAAAACAGACAAATAAGACAAAAAGATGAATCACCTGTATAAGTGAATAGTTGGGAAGGGGGGGAGGAAAGACTATGCAAATGGAAGAAAGGGATGAGAAATATTGGAATATATGAGAAATGCAAAGGAAAAACAAGCCTACCTTCTATTTGGCTGAAGGTTTCTCAAGAAAATGTCACCGAACTAATGAATAGAAGGAAGTAAAATATAATAAGTATAGAAAGGTAGGAAGGGGTTAGCTTATGAAGAGCATTAAATGTCAAACAGATGCCTTTACATTTTATGCTTGAGGTAATAAGAAGCTATTGGAGATTATTGAACTGAGGGTAACATGGTCAGTCCTATACTTTTCTTTGTGTATATATATATGTATGTATGTATGTATATATATTTTTTCTTTCTTTTTTTCTTCTATACTTTTTATATTTTCCTTTCTGGCTGAAAGGAGAATGGAATAAAATATACAGAGACCCGAGTGAGGAAGACCAATTAAAAGGCTAAATTTCCAATCCTTGTGAGACCAATTAGAAGGCTAATTACATAATCAACTTGAAAGGTGATGAGAGTCGATGCTAGGGTAATAGCTACATGAAAGGAGAGAAAGGGGTACAAATGAGAGATGTCAAGGTAAAAAATGACAAGATCAGGGCAATAGATGGCAGGTGTAGGGCGAAAGAGAATAAGAAATTAAGGATGATACTGAGCTTTGGATTTTGGGAGACTGGGAAGATGAAGTGCCTTTGGTATTGGAAAGTTCAAAAGAAAGGGATAAGAAAGAGTACTCTTTTGGATGTGTGGAGCTTGACGTGCCTCTGGGACACTGCGACACACACACATACATACAGCTATAAATGTGTAGATGTATGTCTGTGTATATGTATGTGTGCATATATATATACACATACATGTATATGTATGCATTCACACACATGCTATATACATACTTGTGAATATAATACTATTATACATGAAAATGTATTCTAGGAATATAATACATACTATATGTGAATATAATTATTTATGTATTTTCTCCTCTCCACCAGAAAGTAAGTTCTTTGAGACCAGGAGTTTTTTTGCCTGCTCTTGTATCCTCACAACTTGTCAAAGAACTTGGCAGAGAATAAGCACTTAATAACCACATAAAATGACTGAATGAATGAATGAATGAAAGGAGGCTTTAGGTAAGAAGAGAGAATTAAACTGCATAGGCAAATCCGAAAATTGTTTGCATGGAGATAATTGAACTGGAGGGAGACAGAGAAGCGATGAGACATTTGGTAGGAGAGCCAAGAGAGAGGCTTAAACAAAGAGAACTTTTAGCTGGAACACCAACTTGATGATGGGAAGCAGTGATTGGTGTCCCCATTTGATTTAAGAGATTAATATCAATTCACTTTTATAAAGAAATATTTACCGATTGGCTATATCAAAAAGAAAAGCAGAAACCATTCCCATAAACAGAGGCATACACTTCCCTCTAATACCTTTGTTCCTGGAATAGTGAGCTTTAAAATTCAGTCAGTTGCTATAATAGATATTTGCCCCACCAAGCTCACTTACCAAGGCAGAGTAGCTGACTATGAAGTCACAACAGGAAACAGCCATGATTTACTGCTCAGCTGTGTCCCTCTGTCTGGTCTGTCTTCTGGGTCTTCCTTGCACTTTCACTGACCCTCTTGGGGATTTCCCAAAGGTGCCCTTAATCTGTTCCATCTTGAGTACTTCAGCTAAGAGTGGTAAAGAATAGAAAACATAAACTAGTCACACTATCTAGACACATACCACAAGTAAGCAATTGCAGTAGAGAGTTAAAGGTTCAAGGCCTCTCTCTCCACATGAAGGCTTCCATCACTCCCTATTGAAATGCATTCAGGAAAATGAGAGCCTAAGTCATCTGCTTAGTGTTTTATAAGCATATTATAACAATTAAATTAAAGACTTTGAGCTTTTATTTCCTTACCTCAACTGCCTACTTGTTGCCATGTGAATAGTGCAACTTTTCAGCTTCTGTTTTCTATTCTCTAATACTCTGGTGGAGTATGGAAGATTGAATAATCACTTCATAAATTTCCAAAACAAATCGGGGGCAATTACATTTCTCTTTCATTGTTTATCCTCCATTATTATCTACTCTAAGACAAAAAAAGTACTTTGTCATGCTACCAAGTTAATGATGAATTATAGTGGCCTTTGGATCTTAGACATGCAGGCTTTCAGTGGGGCCCCTATTAAAATCCTTTTCAGATTGGTATGATTGGCCAAAGCTACTGTGTTATCAGAGAAGTCCTTGAGCTTCCACTCTAATAAAATGCCAGAAGTGAATGAGAGGAAAGGATTGACTATTACAGTGTTTTCATTTTATTCGTGGTTGAGATCTGCTCAGATTGTAATTATAAATAGACAGGCTTTACTAAGATAGGTAAGCATACTTTTTGTTTTCCCTGCCTAATCATCAACTTTTAACATAGCTTGGAATTTCCTTTTTTTTTTTTACTACACTGGATAACAAGCACATCATTAATGCAAGAAATTTGATGTCAATAAAAAGTTAATACTGAACCACTTAGACACTAGGAGAATTTTACCTATGACTAGATCTACTTATGAACTTTTGAGGAAAGAACTGATTGGTCTCTTATTAGAACAAGGTGAAGGATATGAACTGAAAGGTGATTGTATTTCACAAGCTAGAGGTGACCCAGGGCTACCCCTCATGTTTTCTAAAAACCTGTGTGTTAGGCCAGGGCTAAAGTAATCCTATTGGCAGCAAAGGATTTTGGGGTCCCATTTCCTTTGCTTAACATGTGTAATTATAAGAAAACAAATTACAGTAATAAAATGAGACAAGAGGAGCACTTTTATATGGACAAAAGTGCACCTTAGTCATAAATGAGAGACTGTCACATAAGGAAAGGTGGAGAAGTGAATAGCTCTTTGCTGCCTTTATTGTTGTTTAAATAATTCATCAGCCTCTGCAAACTACTTATTGATTCCCAGCATGTGTAACACAAAAAGGCAGAGAAACTTCTAACTCCTTCTCTTTATCTCCCTCTCTCTGTGTTTTTTGTCTCTCTCTTTTCTGTCTGTCTCTCTGTCTCTGTCCGTTTTTCTGTTGTCTCTCTGTCTCTGTCTTTCTGTCTCTCTGTCTCTGTCTTTCTGTCTCTGTCTCTCTCTGTCTCTGTCTCCCTCTGTCTCTCTCTGTCTCTGTCTCTGTCTCCCTCTGTCTCTCTCTGTCTCTGTCTCTCTCTCTGTGTCTGTCTGTCTGTCTCTCTCTCTGTGTCTGTCTGTCTGTCTGTCTGTCTCTCTCTCTCTCTGTCTCTCTCTGTCTCTCTCTGTCTCTCTCTCTGTCTCTCTCTGTCTTTCTCTCTCTCTCAATTGTTCTTCTCTTTGACTCCAAATCACCTACAATTTTACCTACCCCAAGATGAATGAAGTTTTTTTTTCTGTTCTTCTAGATGTTTTGATTTGGCACAGTGCATAGAACATTGGGCTTGAAGTCAGAATACCTGAGTTCAAATTCAATCTCAGAAACTAAATATCTGTGTGCCCCTGGACAAGTCACTTAACCCTGTTTGCCCTAGTTTCCTTATCTGTAAAATGAACTGGAGATAGAAATGGCAATCCCCTTCAGTATCTTTGCTAAGAAAAAAAAAGCAGATAGTGTCCAGAAGAGTGAACATGACTGAAACGACTGAACAGTGACAGGTAGGTAGCTCAGTGGATAAATTCCCAGCCATAGGACCTGAGTTCAAATCTAGTCTCAGACACTTACTAGCTATGTAACCCTGGGCAAGTCATTTAATCAGGGAAGAAGGAAGGAAGGGAGGGAAGAAGGAAGGAAGGAAGGAAGGAAGGAAGGAAGAAAGAAAGAAAGAAAGAAAGAAAGAAAGAAAGAAAGAAAGAAAGAAAGAAAGAAAGAAAGAAAGAGAGAGAGA
>NW_027185804.1:29165069-29192180 GCF_028583685.1 Petaurus breviceps papuanus
AGGAAGGAAAGAAGGAAGAGGAAGAAAGATTGACAAAAACAAAAAAAATTATTAACATATATTCCTTTCAAGGTGCTTAAGACTCTAAGACTATTCCTCATGATGCTCCTGGGGGTTCAGGTAAATATGCATGAGCAATTATCAAGATAGAGGTCTGAGTACTAAAGTCAAGGGGACCTTCACTCAAGTCCTGTCCTTGGTGCTCACAATCTGTGTTACCACTAGGCAAGTTATTTACCATAAAGGTGTTTGAAGCAACAACCTAGCAGTGAGGATAAATAAATTACTTGGAGTAAAATGATCCCCTTGCAGTTGAAAGAGAATTGATTTACACATTGAAGAGTGTACTTGACTGGGAGATATTTTTGTTCATTTGTATGATTGGTTGATTGTATGATAGGCTGTTGTTATTTTATTTTCCTTCCACTATTACCTATAGCAGTAATCCTCTTGACTTTTGTATTGCCACTGCACTTCAGTGACTGGAGGAGAGAGAGAGGATGATGACTTTGTGTAGCTCATGATGTCATTGGTTCACTTTGAAAGCAAATGAAAAACCAAAACCAAAACAAAGGGACCTGCATGAGGTCTCCATACAGAGAGGAAGACTTCCAGAGCAAGGGACACGAGTTAAACCTTCGTCACACACTTCTTAGATTTGTGCCACACTATCATAATGATCTAGGTTTAAACTAACTGGTCCCCTGGATTCTGTGTGTATTTATGGGATGGAGGAAACTACATTTTAGGAGAATGCTTATATTAACTGTTTTTGCTATGTTATCTGAGTATAGTAGTAGCAGTCCTCAATAGACTCAACATGCCAATTTGAACAGAAGGTGAAGAATGCTGCTATTTCTCTTCTTCTTCTTCTTCTTCTTCTTCTTCTTCTTCTTCTTCTTCTTCTTCTTCTTCTTCTTCTTCTTCTTCTTTTTCTTCTTCTTCTTCTTCTGCTTCTTCTGCTTCTTCTTCTTCTTCTTCTTCTCCTTCTTCTCCTTTTTCCTCTCCTTCTCTTCCTCCTTCTCCTCTTTCATATTCTCCCCTTCCTCTGCCTTCTCTTTCTTCTCCTTACCTCTTTCAATGAGGTCCCCACTCCTTATATGTGGGTACTCTGGCTGTAAGAATATAATTTTGTTCACTTATATTTTGTATGGTATTTTGGGGGTCTATATTTTTAAATTTCAATTCTTTTTTCAAAAAGTTGAGACAATTTACTTTTTTTATCCTGTGCAGTTTTTATTTATGAATTCTTGAAATATGATTCTGAAGAAGTAAAAAAAGGCTTTAAAAAAGCCCATTGTGATTCTTTTTTTTAATTTATTCATTTTTAGTTTTCAACATTCATTTCCACAATATATTGAGTTACAATTTTTTTTCTCTCCCCATCTTTTCCCTACCCCCACCCCAAAATAGCAATCCTATGGAATACCCCTTTCCCCAATCTTTTCTCTTCTACATCCTCCTCCTTCACCCCCCTAACTTTCTACTAGGGCAAGATGGGCTTTCATACCCCAGTACCTGTATATCTTATTTCCTAGTTGTATGTAAATATATATATATGTATATATATACATGTATATATATATATACATGTATATATATATATATATATATATATACATACACATTTGTTTTTCAAACTATGAGTTCCAGATTTTTTCCCTTCTTCCCTCCTCACCCAACCACACTGGGAAGACAAGCAATTCAATATAGATTGTATATGGTTAGTTACCCAAATCATTTCCATTGTAGTTATATTGAGAAAGACTAACTATATTTCCCTCCATCCTATCCTACCCTCCACTTATACTATTTTCTACTTTGACCCTATCCCTTTTCAAAGATGTTTGCTCCCAACTACCCTCCAAAGGGTATTGGTGAATTCTTTTAATTTCTATTTTGCCCTCAGGTTCTAGAATATCAGAACAATTTTGCTTGATAATTTCTTGAAAGATGGTGTCTACACTCATGTTTGATCATGGCTCTGAGAGAGACCAATAATTTTTAAATTATCTCTCCTGGATCTACTTTCCAGGTCAGTGATTTTTCCAATGAGATATTTCATATTGCCTTCTATTTTTTTTTCATTTGTTTGGATCTGTTTTATAGTATCTTGATTTCTCATAAAGTCATTAGCTTCCACTTGTTCCAGTCTAATTTTAAAGGAGTTATTCTCTTCAGTGAGTTTTTGAAATTCCTTTTCCATCTGGCAAATTTGACTTTTTAAGGCATTCTTCTCCTCACTTTCTTTTTGGGCCTCTTTTGCCATTTGGGTTACTCTATTTTTAAGGTGTAATTTTCTTCAGTGTATTTTTGGGTCTCCTTTAGCAGGCTGTTGACTTGCTTTTCATGACTTTCTTGTTTCATTCTCATGTCTCTTCCCAATTTTTCCTTCTCTTCTCTTTCTTGATTTTCAAAATCCTTCTCGAGGTCATCCATGGGCTGTAATCAGTTCATATTTTTCTTGGAGGCTTTTGATGCAGGAGGTTGGATTTTGCTGTCTTCCTCCCACTCCATGCATCGATCCTTTTTGCCCCCCAAAAAGTAATCAATGGTCTGTTTGTGCTTTCTCTGCTTGCTCATATTGCCAGCCAATTACGTGACTTCTGAGCTCTTTGCCATGGTATAACTCTGTTTCCAGAATGGAGAGAGTTATGGCCCAAATCTCTGGGGTTTTTGCAGCTGCTGGAGCTATTATCCCTCTTTACAGCCCCCACACTCTCTGGCTCACTGGTCACACACCCCTGTACTAACACCCAAGACCGCAATTCAGATCCAAGTAGGTGAAAGCAAAAGCAATTACCCTCTGCATGGTTGTTTATTGCCCCTACAATCTGCAGGCCAGGATCACTGGAAGCATCCACACAGAAGCAGCAACCACACCTACTCTGCTTCTCATTCTGGGGCAGCAGCCAGACCACACTCCCCATATTCCCAACAAAGTTCAACAGTGAACTTTCATTTTGTCTTTGTCATTTATGGATTGAAAAGTCTGGAAACTTTCACAGCTGCTGGTGATTCACTCTTCTGATGTCTGCTTTGGCTGGCCTGGGCAGTAGTTGGGGCCACCCTGGGGCTAAAACCACATTCAGTCAGGATTGAGCTTGACTCCCATCATGCTTCAATGGACCCTTCCTGCTGACCTGCTGAGCTTCCTTCAGTGGGAGATTTGTTTTTCTCTATCACTTTGTGGGTTCTTCAGCTCTAATGTTTTTTAGTCATTTTTTACATGTATTGGATGAGGTGGAAGCCAAAGCCCTGGGAAAGTCCTGTTTCTGTTCTGCCATCTTGTCTTCTCCCCCCTCCCTCCTTTGTGTTTCTAATGGAGCTCCCTGATAAGCTTTTAAACACAAATCATTATTACTGTCATTAAGTAGCCAACAATAATACCTCACCCAAATATTCTTGGCTCGCTGTTTAAGTTCTCATAGCTTAGAGCATGTGTAAATAGCATTTTTTTTTCTGTTTTGGCCAGAAACTTTAAGACTCTTTCCCTCCCAGAATGATAGCTTTGTGATGGTCCATGAGACTAGGAAAGATTTTAATTTAGAAAGGTCAATTGCTCTCATTGCATTCTAGGCCATGGACAGTCATTTTGACTACTTTCTTGCCTCTAGACTTCAATGGCTCTGGAAAAAAAGAGTGAGGTGGCTGCTTTAGCACAAACCTGCCTCACAAATTCAATTCATGGGCAAATCAAGACATCACCCTCATGATGTCATTGATCCTCTTTGAGAAACAATGATGAACATCAACAACCTAAATCAGGCAGTTAGGTGACACTATGGAAAGGGTGCTGGGCCTGGAGTCAGGTAAACCCATCTTCCTGAGTTCAAATCTGGCTTACCACAGTTAATAACTGTGTGACTCTATTCAAGTAACAACTCTGTTTGCCTCAGTTTCCTCATTTATAAAATGAGCAGGGGAAGGAAATGGCAAACCACTCCAGTATCCAGTAACCCCAAAACTCCAAATGAGGTCAGGAAAAGTTGTACAAAAAAAAAAAAAAAAAAAAAAGAAGAACTGGACAACAATTACCTCTAGAGGCAAAAAAAAAAAAAAAAAGAAAAATGTGAGAAAGTTTGGTCCCATTGTCGTTTTTCTCTTTGCTGCCTTTCTCTCTATAGAATTGAGATAATCATCATGTTACAGTTTGATGATCACTGACTCTGGAGTAAGAGGACCTGGATTCAAAGACACCCGACACTTATTTTCTCTGTGAGCTGGGGCACATTCACTGAATCCGCCTCAGTTTCCTTAACTTTCAAACGATTTTTAACAAGATGTCACTATGAATATTGGAAAGTTTGATGAACCCTACAGTTACTCCTTTGTGGATCTTAGGCTACTAAAATTCAGGTTTCTTTACATCTATTTTAGGTCTCTTTATACCATATCAAACTGCCTCATATAATAAATAAATCAAAAACTAGACAACAAAAACAAGTGAGTAAGAAAGCTATCACAAGGGAGCATAATGGAGGCATAGAGGCAATAAAGGGTAAATTTGGGAGTCTTTTCTCTGGATCTTCATTCAGTACACCAAAGAAAATAATTCAGGCATATAGAAATTGATGCACCATGGCTTAATAGATAGACGTCTGAGCAATGAAGCCAGGAAGACTGTGACTCGTCTTGTCCTTGTTACTTACTGTCTGTAACATTGAACAAGTTATTTAACATAAAGATTTTTCAAGGAACTACCTAGGAGTCATTCTAAGTCATGGATATTTTGGATATCTGATTTAGTGCAAGTAATTTTCAAATTGGGAATTGTTCTTGATGATAAAATCACATACTCATACATTTAAATAAATTAAGGAAATATCTAGAAATTATAGATGGTTAGGAGGCTAGATTGTTATATGATAGAAAAATAAAAGTATATTATCTAGACAATAAGAAATTAAAGGAGATTCTACAATGAATCTAAGGTGTCCAACACTGTAAATGTCTGAAGACAGGTACTGATTTGTGAATTTGTAGAAGCATATTTGAGTCAATTCTTATTCTCCCAATGACCTTCAATTGGAGTAGGGTAGGGATGATGTGGGAAAAAAGAAGAGAAAAAATGCTAAGTCTGAACCTGAAACAACCAAGTAAAAAATATCCATTTTTATCGCATCAGTAACTAAAAAAATGGGGCTTGGAGTATCACATAACTGATGAAAATTCTTATATAAAAATGAGAAGAAAAATGATGATGAATTTCAGCCCAATGGGTTTGTGAAGGTTATAAGTGCCTGCAAATAACAGTTATCAAAAATGCCTCCTTAGCTGCTGGAAAAGAATGATGGCACAATACTATAATTGACATAATCAATTTTTATTAAACATCAAGGAAATGACAAGTAAGTCCCTGATGTCAGTTGCAAATTTGAGGAGTCAGATAGAAGCAAAAATAATGTATTTTATCTTGGTCTTCATTTCTTCTCTGTGATATTTGTTAAAAATTAGTGAGTTTTTTTTTAATTCACCAAGCTTCCAAAATATAAATGCATAGACAGGTTTACTTATTGAACCATTGTGATCTTTTATGCTAATTCATTTGCACAAACCTAACATCTTCCCTAGATGTCATTTATATATTTACTAAAATACTTCCAAATTTTTCCAACACTCTTGGAAAAGGAAGGAAAAAAAAATCAAAGATAGAAGGGACCTTTGTAGACATCTAGAATAACCTAAACTTTAAGATCAGGGAGCAGACACCCAGGGAGTCAAAATGATTAGATTATTCAAGATCACACTGGGCAAAAATTGCGGAGTTGAGATTTGAACCTAAGGCCTCTGACTTCAAGGTCAGGGAACTTTCCACTACATCACATCAGAGAGAATTTGCCAGGAAATTTGTGAAATGGATTTTCAAATGCCTAATTCACTTTAAAAAAATAATGTAACTCTGGGGACTTTCAAAATTACTTGGTATGTCACATGCAACAGATTTACCCTAAGTTACTTTTTCTATTATAATACTTATTCTTTCTTTCTTTTTTTATTTTTTAAATTGAATCTGTCAATAAAACAGATTAACATTTAAAATTATTTCAGAGATCATTGTCATTCTTTTCATTGATTTTAGTTTTTTTTTAAATGTGTATGTTAACATTAAAAGGAAGTTAAATTGTCTTATTTTCTTCTGAACTTAAAAATTACTTATTTTAAATTTAACATCATATATCAACATTACTTACAAAACCTTTTCAATAATTTACATATAAAAATGAATTTTCAATGCACAAAATATCATATCTTTTCAGTCTTTCCTTATAAGCACCCATGTGAATGTTTGGTGGATCATTGTTATTGGCTGTTTCACAAGTATGCATATAAATATATTATTTTCTCTCCTTTATCTTTCTTTTTTTTAAGTCTTTTGAAATTATCATTCCAAATTTATTTATAATCTTCATCTTTCTTCATGTTTGTTGATATTGCATTACATTATATTACATTTTCTATAGTGTTCCATCCTATTAAAAGGCCACAATTTGCTTAAACATTTATTTTCTGAGGTTGGGGTAGGGTACATTGACTTTGCTTCCAGATTTGTTGTTCTGCAAATACAAATGTTGTATAAGTATAAATGTTGTCTGGTCTTATAGACTTATAGGACTTGCAAGATGTCTGTGTAGTCAAGCTGTCAACTTATGAGAGATAAAATGAAAAAATTATACTATATAACAAGAAAGAATTGTAATAAAATTATTACATACAATTAATTTTAAGCCTAGATTATTAAAACAATTCTTTGATTTAAAATAGTAATAATAACAATAATAAGGAAATTGACAAAAGTAATGACATTGGCACTGATGATAATAATTTTATCCAAAAATTTAAAAAAATGAATATCAGTTCTACACCAACATCCAAAGAGCTCATACAGCACCTTAGTAAACAATTATTTGGCTAGCTTGTCATCAGGGAAATGTGATTGCCAACGGCAATACTGGGTTAAAGTATATAAACACATTTACAAAAGCTTATGGAGAACAGTGACAGACAATTATGAACATGATAATTTCATAAAACAGAAGCAGTGGAGGGTAAAACCAGGTTAAGGAAAACTTGACAAGTTATTCATCCAAAAGCAAAATAATCCCAAGGGAATTGAAGACTGAAAACAGAAAGTAATACAAAAGGAAAAAAAAAAAGAAAAAAATCACAATTAACTGGATGTGTGTGTAAGTGAGTGTATTTCCCCCTTGTTAGTGGAACCACTATATTTACATTCTAACATCACAGTACCTGGCATGATTAAAAACAAGGTAAAAACCTCTCTAAAAAGAACAAAGATAGCAAAATTAGTTAGACTAAATCAGATATGTAAACTAGAAATCTGTGCTTGATCATAATACAGTTGTGAGGACATCAAGGGAACAATTTTCAAGATATTGAAAGAAGGGTAAGATACTATAACTGGGGGCATGGTAATATCTTAAAGATTCCTCACTTCCAATACACCCACCAAAAAAATGACTAAGAAAACATCAGTAATCCATGCCTTATATATCCATCTCATATATGCCAAATCTTTATGACTGTCATCATTACATGAACTAAGGGCATCCTTGATAAGAGAATTGGCAGAGAAAAATCAGACATTAGGAAACAGAATTCAATAATGGACATTATCTATACCATTCCACAGTTACTATATAGTTATGAAGATTACAAGATCCTATTGTGTTTATTGCTTGTTATAAAAAACAAAATAATAAGTAAAAACTTCAAAGAAAAGGGGGAAAAACACCTTAAAGCTATCTTACTACAAATCATCACCCCCGTTTCTATATGGAGATAATTCAAGATCCCTTGGAAGCTATAACAGAAATAATCCTGTTCAACGACCCTCTCATAGTAAATATCAGATGAAACATAGATGAATAGTGATCTGGATGAAGATTTAGAAAAGGAGGGTAAGAGTTGATGTTTTGCCTTTGAGAAATTACAAAGTCTTTTTTCTTGACCTTAAATATTGTCTCTGTACAAACATTTCACTGACATCCATCATTGTATGGCAATAAGTCATGAAAAACACTGCCTCCTAAAAAATAAAATCCCGAAGGCAACAGAAGACACAGGGTGGGTACAAAAAAGCAACAGCATAAAACCAGTGAGAAAAGTCAAAGAAGGAAGTGATTAAAGAATTTTATGACAGGAAAAGAAAACAAATTTGTCAAATGGCAAAATTCAGTGATGATGGTGGACAACTCTACACCATTTTTTTTTGGTGGGGGGAAAACCCCAGTAAATCTTTTAGATAACTTTTGGTATGGAGATAAAGGTGCACAGGAGATCCGGCATTAACAAGTTGTAATTGGGATCCATAGAGGGAACTCCTGAGTAGAAAAGATTACAGACCTTTTCAAGTATTAGATTATCTCATAATAATTATCAAAATAATATAATATCATATCATAATAATAACATATCATAAAATAATTATTTTGTATTACTTTATCTCATAACAGATATTAAATGGTGTTCTACATTCATGAATAATCAGTAATGTAATGATTAAATCACACTACATTGTAGAGAGAATTACCTCATGATGCTATTTTTTTTGTTAGTTCATTTTGTCTTTATTGGGTGACTCTTTGATGAATACTATCTATGATAAATTTCTCAATTAGTCTATTTTGATGACAAAATGAGTTCACTCTTCATAAAGTAGTAAATTAATATTCTGTTTAATTTAATATTCTGAGTTTTATGTATTTTATCTGTTATTTTTATATAACATTTGATGCCTCTAATATTTCATATTTTGGGAGTTAGTTTCTAAATTGCCTACTACTCTCCACTTCTTTGTCATATGTGTAATAGTTAATGATCATTTCCTTATTTCATTGCTATTCATTGTTCTGTCTCCATATTTCTGACTTGGGTTATTTCATTTTTTTCCTAAACTTATTTTTTATTAAATATATAAATTATTGAATGTATGTATTAAAGTTCAGTTAGGTTATCTTAATTTTCATTTCAAGTATTTTTTTAATTTTATGGATTTTACCTTATCTTTAAAAAAATATTTATTTCATTAGGTATTTCCCAATTAAGTGTAAAAAAGTCTTTAACACTCATTTTTAAAGATTTTGAATTTCAAATTCTCTCCCTCCCACCCCTCCCCCTTCTTTGAGAAAGTAAACAATTTTATATTGATTATATATATATATATGTGAAGTAATGCGAAACATATTTCCATATTAGTCATGATGTGAAAGAAACCAAAACAAAATGAAACAATAAAAATTTTTAAAAATGAAAATAAAAGCATGCTTCACTTTTTCATCATGGGTCCTTCAAAATTGACTTGGATCATTGTCTCTATCAAATTAACTAAGTTTTTCTCAGTTTATCACACTTAATGATATTGTGGCTACTGTGCATAATTATATGCTTCTGCTCATTTCATTTTATATGAGTTCACATAAGTTTTTCCAGGTTTTTCTGAAACCACCACACTCATCATTTCTTATAGCACAATAGTATCCCATCACAATTATATACCACAACTTGTTCAGTTATTCCCTAACTGATGGGCATCCCCTCGATTTCAATTCTTTACCACCACAAAAAGAGGTGCTATAAATATTTTTCTGCAAATAGGTCCTTTTCCCTTTTCCTTCATCTTTTTGGGTTATAGAACTAGTAGTAATATTGTGGGTCAAAGGGGATGCACAATTTCATAGCCTTTTGGAAATAGCTCCAAATAGTTGTCCAGAATGGTTGTACTAGTTCACAATTCCACCTCCAGTGAATTAGTTTGCTGATATATTCATATCCTCTCCAACATTTGTCATTTTCCTTTTCTGTCATGTTAGCCAATCTGCAGGTGTGAGGTGGTATGTCTGAGTTGTTTTAATTTCCATTTCTCTAATCAGTAGTGATTCGGAGTGTTTTTTATTTCACTTGACTACTGATAGCTTTGATTTGTTTTTTTTTCTGAAAAGTCCCTGTTCATATCCTTTGACAATCTACGAACTGGGAAATGGATTTTAGTCTTTTTTTTTTTGGTTGATCACTTTTTTTTTTTAGTATATTAATTTGTTTGTTTACTTTTAGTTTACAAGTTTCAGTTCCACAATTCCTTGCCTTTCAAATTTTCTGCCCCTCCCTCCCCTCCTCTCTATCCCCTCCCATGGTGGCATATAGTCAAGAATAGGATCAGCAAATACTTTTACATTAGACATTAGTCAGGTTATAACGAAGGATTGTATCAGATGGAATGAATAATAGGAAAGAGGAAACAAACCCAAACAAGATAAAGAAAAAGAGCACATAGTTTGCTTAAATCTTGATTCAGATTCTGTTCTTTCTAGTTCTTTCTCTGAATGTAGACATCTCTCTCCATCATAAGTCTTTTGAAGTTGACTTGGAGTTGACACTGCATTGCTGAGAATAGTCCAGTCTATCAAATTTGGTCGTCACACACACATTGTGTCTGTATTTGTATACAAATTTATCCTGGTTCTGCTCTTCTCACTCAGCATCATTTTGTATAAGCCTCTCCAGGTAAATATGAAGTCCATCTGCTCCTCGTTTCTTTCTATGTCTCTCTTGCATCTCATAATTGGAGGTTGAATTTTCCATTGAGCTCTGGCTTTTTCCTCAGGAATATCTGGAAATCCATTGTTATCATTGAATGACCATCTCCTTGTCTGGAAGAATATGTTCTGTTTTGTTGGATAAGTGATCCTTGGTTGTAACACAAGCTCTTTTGCTTTGCAAAAAATCATATTCCAGTTCCTTTGATCTTTCAGTGTAGAAGTTGCCAGATCCTATGCGATCCTCACTGTGGTTCCGTGATACTTCAATTGTTTCCTTCTGGCTGCTTGTAGTATTCTCTCCTTTACCTGATAGTTCTGGAGTTTGGCCACAACATTTCGTGGACTTTTCAATCTGGGATCTCTTTTAGGAGGTGACCAGTGGTTTCTCTCAATTTCTATTTTACCCTCTGGTTCTAGTATCTCAGGGCAGTTTTCCTTAATGAGCTCTTGGAAGATGTTGTCCAGGCTTGTTTTTTCCTCGTGATTTTTTGGTAGGCCTATGATTCTCAGATTATCTCTCCTGGATCTGTTTTCCAGGTCAGTTATTTTTCCATTGAGATATTTTACCTTTTTTTTCTAATTTTTCTTTCTTGATGTTTTTTTTTGACTGATTCTTGGTTCCTCTTAAAGTTATTCACTTCAATTTGGTTGATGCTAGTTTTTAGCGCATTCTTTTCCTCAGTTAGTTTTTGAAGCTCCTTTTTCCATATCACACATTTTTATTTTTAAGGAGCTGTTTTCTTCATTGTAATGTTTTTCTAATTTTACAATTTTGATTTTAAAAGAATTATTCATTTTAACTTCTACATCTCTAATTTGGTTTTCAAAGTTCTTTTTGGCTCATCTAAGAATGCTTTCTGTACTTGAGACCAGTTCCCTGTTGAGGCTTCAGCTGTGGGTGTGGAGTCAACACTGTCTCCCTCTGAATTTGGTTCCTCCCACTCACAATAGTATCATCTTTAATGCAGTCTTTGTTTTTCTAATTTATTATTTAATTTAATGAATATTGAAAAAAATAGTTTAAACTTCCATGTAGGCCTACATTTTCTATCATCATTTTTTTCCTCATTGATCAATATCATTCCTATATTGCAATCCATAAGTGTAATGGCTACTTTTTCTAAATGAATCAGTAAGTTCTTTGTGATGTACAATGATGATAATTTTATAAGCACCCTATGTGTGAGTATTTAGGCATATAAATTTTAGATCTAATGTGTGGTCTACTTTTTTTTCCAATCAACTATGCTCATTTATAAATAAAATTATTATTTCATATATGTTTTGGGAATAGGAAATCTACAAATCATGACTTGGTTTATGATTTGGCCGATTGTCTAGACTTAAGAAAATGATGGGAAAATGTTAATAATGTAGGTTAAAGTTAAAAGCATATTGCATAGATTTGTTTTTTCCTAAGAGTTAGATAATTAAATTATTCTCACATATCCCTATATTGCTGAATAAACATTGTTTGCACTTAAAAAGAGTGCAGCAGGAAGCTTAGAAAATTAAGTCATTGGGGTGGAGCCAAGATGGCAGAATGGAAGGAGTACCTTTTCTAAGCTCCTCCATGAATCCCATCACTAAACTTTAAAAAAGTGAATCTGTATGGATTTTGGAGAGTCAGAATCCATTGGGAGACAGAGCATGGCAGAATCCAGGCTAGGAAAGTGCCCATGTGGATCCAGGCAGGGGGAGTGAGGAGCATGTGGGGGCTGCAGCAGCTTGGACTAGAGAGAAGACTACATCAGAGAGAGAAAGAGCCCCAGCCAGCAGACTCACCCACCCCAAAGGTGATTCGAAGCCATCTCACCAGCATTTCACAACTGGATGGGAGGATCCATAGGTGCTGGGTAAGAGAAAGCTCAGGACCCCACAGCAGAGACAGCTGCTTCTCCTGGGGCTATCAGCCCCCGACATGGAAGTTTAAAAGTCACCTGCCTGATTTTCCAGGGGCCAGGATAGCAAAGTAAACTCTGGCTGCCCCTATTACCCCTCCCTGACCAAGAAAACCCAGAGATAAATGTCCCACCCAGAGATAAATGTCCCACCCAGAGCAAAATCCTGAATTATGGAAAATAACCTCAGGCTTAAGAGTCACTGAGAAAGGGTGTAACTAAGGCAGCAAGGAGTCTGAAGAGAAGAGGGGGAGGGGTCCCAAGAAGCCCCACCTCACCTGACCAGCAAAAGCCTGCCTGAGCTGCAGCCAAGGGGCATAGAGACAGACATCTGAAGTGGCCAGACGACCCCTCACCCACAGATTACTCTGTGAGCCTCAGCTTAACCAAGGGGAAACACTGAGAGTCCTGGGCTTGGCCTCAATCTAGACACTCAAAGGCTACAGCACACAAAGTCAACAACTAGACCCTCAGCTCCCAGCCTGAGAAATTAGGAAATAGGAAATTGCAATGGTAAGGAAGGAAGCTGAGAAGGAGAAGGTGAAGGCAAGAAAATCGATTAGAGCTTATTATAGTGAGCAAAAACAACCAAATACAGAGGACAACATGGACTCTATACTCACACCTGAGACCACAGAAGGAAATATGAACTGGTCTCAAGCCCAAAAAGCATTCTTGGAGAAGCTCAAGAAAGATTTTAAAACCCAAATTAGAGAGGTGCAAGATAAATTTAAATCTACAGTGACCAAATTGGGGGAAAAAAAAGTCTCACTGAAGAAAACAAATCCTTAAAAAGCAAAATTAGTGAACTAATTATAGAAAATACCAGCCTAAAAAAGGACCTTCAAAAACTAAGCAAAAGAAATAATTTACTAAAAATTAAAATAAGTCAAATTGAAGCTCAGGAGACTATGATGCACCAAGAGTCAATAAAATAAAACAAGAAGATTGAAAAAAATAGAAGAAAGTGTAATATATCTCACTGGAAAAACAACTGACCTGGAAAACAATTCCAGGAGAGATAACTTAAGAATTATTGGTCTTCCGGAAAACCATGATGAAAAAAGCAGCCTGGACAACATCCTACAAGAGACTGTCAAAGAAAACTGTCCTGAAGTCCTAGAATGAGAAGGTAAAACAGTTATTGAGAGAATTCATTGGTCTCCTCCTGAAAGAGATCACAAATTTAAAACTCCAAGAAATATAGTAGCCAAATTCCAGAATTACAGGATTAAGGAGAAAATGCTGCAACAGCCAAAAAGAAAGAAGTAAAATATCATGGAACTACAGTCAGGATAACACAGGACCTAGCAGCTTCTAAATTAAAAGATCGGAGGTGTTGGAATTTGATATTTCATAAGCCAAAAGAGCTAGGACTGCAAAAAAGGATTAACTACCTGGCAAAACTGAGCATAATCTTTCAGGCAAGGAGATGGTCATTTGATGAAATAAGGGACTTCCATACTTTCCTGATGAAAACCCCAGAGTTCAATGGAATATTTGATCTCCAATTATAAGACTCACGAAAGACATAAAAAGGTAAACAATGAAAACACACACTCACACATACACACACGCACACTAACGCACACATGCACATAACTTGGGATGCAATAAGAGAAAAAATGTTTACATCCCTATATGAGAAGGTGATAACTGTCAATATCGAAACTGATATGATTATCATGACCTTTAAGAGGGTTATACATAGATAGAGGATGTGGGTATAAATGAACTAATCTGATAAAAAAAAATATTAAGGGAGTCAAAGGGACTGTAATGGGATAAAAGGAAAGGATGAGACAGAAAAAGGTAAATTATGCCATACAAAGAAGCATAAAAACACACTCTATTAGAGGGGATGGAAAGAGGAAGAAGAACATCAGTTGAACATTATTCTCACCAGTTCTAATTCAAAGAGGGATTAACATAATCAGTTAAGTTTGAGATTCTAACGTGAAAAGACATGAAAGCTCTAAATAGAGGGAAAGGAGGGAGGGAGAGGAGCACTGTATGAAATGTATTTTCATTGGTTTGGGGTCAAAGGGGGAATAACATAATCTGATAAATATAAAAAATCTATTGTGTCCTATAGGCAGTAAGAGGGTAAGGGAGGGATAAAAAAAGGATGGGATTAGAATGGAGGGAAATAGTAGTAAGGGGAGAGGGTCTGTAAAGAAGGGGGAAGTCACAGGGAGAGAACACAGAGGGAGGTGGTGGTCCAAAGGAAAACCCTTAAGGAGGGAAAGGGAGAAGGAAGAAACAAAAACACAAGCAGGGGAGTGTAATGGAAATGTAAATTTTAAAGATCTTCCCTGCCCCTAGGCTAAAGTACACCTGGAGCCTGGGGTGGGAGGCTTGTTTTTCAGTAGATACTTTTTGATTGGCCAGTGGGTCCAAAAGGTTGTTACATTCTCTGAGCCAGGAGAAGGCTATATAAGCCCTGATGTGTAGCTTTGTTTTGGGGGCTCACTTTGAGAAGTGTTCTGTGATTTGATCTGGATTCTGGGAAGCCGTTGTCCAGAGCAGGCCCCCCCCCCCCCTTTGAAAAAACCCAGATGTTGACTGGGTATGGATGTAATAGTTGGCCAGTTTGAAATCTGTCTACTAGATCTGTTTCTGTCTTGATAATTCTGTCTGTGTACTTTGAAGTTCGGGGTGCTGACCTTTTCCCCTGAACAAGGTAAACGATATATGTCTGACTGATTAAAGTAAGCTTGTTAACCCATTTTGAGTTGCTTTCCTTTATCAAAGCAGATCCAAGAACCTGTATTGGCAGCAAACCCTGAGGACGCTTGGGGTGCTTGCTGCTACAGGGAGGGAATAGGATGGAGGGAAAGAGACAGATAGTAATCGTTACCGTGAATATAAACGGGATGAAATCTCCCATAAAACAGAGGAGGACAGCAGAACAGATTAAAAACCATTATCCTACAATATGCTGTTAACAAAAAAAACACATTTGAAACAAAAGTATACCCACAGGGTAAAGGTAAAAGGCTGGAGTAGAATACATCATGCCTCAGCTAAAGTAAAAAAAAAAAAAAAAAAAAAAAGCAGAGGTAGCAATTCTTATCTCAGATAAAGCCAAAGCAAAAATATATCTAATTAACAGAGATAAGGAAGGATACTATATCCTGCTAAAAGGGACCATCAAGAATGAAGCAATATCATTACTTAACATATATGCACCAAGTGGTATAGCATCCACATTTCTAGAGGAGAAGGTAAGGGAATTAGAGGAAGAAATAGGTAGCAAAACTATAGTAGTGGGGGACCTTAATCTTTCCCTTTCTGAACTTGATAAACCCAACCTCAAAATATGCAAGAAAGAAGTTAAGGAGGCAAATAGAATTTTAGAGAGACTAGATATGATAGGTCTCTGGAAAAAAATGAATGGGGATAAAAAGGAATAGACTTTCTTCTCAGCAGTTCATAACACATACTCAAAAATCAACAATGTACCAGGGCATAAAAACCTCACAATTCAGTGCAGAAAGGCCGAAATATTAAATGCATCTTTTTCAGATCATGATGCAATAAAAATAATAGACTAAAAAGTAATTGGAAATTAAACTATTTTATTCTAAAGAATGAGTGGGTCAAACAAGAAATTATAGAAACAAGCAGTAACTTCATTGAAGAGAATGACAATAATGAGACAATATACCAAAATTTGTGGGATGCAGAAAAGGCAGTTGTTAGGAGAAGTTTTATATCCCTGAGAGTATACATGAATAAATTACAGAAAAGGAAGATCAATGAATTGGGCATGCAATTGAAAAATCAAGAAAAAGAACAAATTAAAAGTCCCCAATTAAATACTAAATTAGAAATACTGAAAAACAAAGGAGAGATTAATAAAATTGAAATTAAGAAAACTATTACATTAATAAATAAAACTAAGAGCTTGTTTTATGAAAAAAAACAATTAAATTGATAGACAGTTAATATGATAAAAAAGAAGAAAATCAAATTGTGAGTCCAAAAATGAAAAGCATAAATCTACCTCCAATGAAAAGAAAATCAAAACATTAGGAATTATTTTTCCTGATTGTATGCATGTAAATTTGACAATCTTTTTGAAATTGATTAATATTTACAAAGATATAAGTTGCTCAGATTAACTGAAGAGGAAGTAAATTACTTAAATAACCCTATCTCAGAAAAAAGAAATCAAAGAAGCCATCAGTGAACTCTCTAGGAAAAAATCTCCAGGGCCAGAGGGATTTACTAGTGAATTCTATCAAACATTTAAAGAGCAACTGATTCCAATACTCTACAAAGTATTTGGTGAAATTAGTGAAGAAGGAATCCTACCAAATTCTTTTTATGACATAAATATGGTACTGATCCTTAATCAGAAAGAGACAAAAGAGACAAAGATTATAGTCCAATTTCCCTCATGAAGACAGATGCAAAAATTTTAAATAAAATATTAGCTAAAAGACTACAGCAACTTATCACAAGAATAATATACTATGATCAGGTAGAATTTATTCCAGGAAAGCAAAGATGGTTTAATATTAGGAAAACCCTCAGTATAATTAGTCATATCAGCAACAAATCTAGCAGAAACCACATGATTATCCCAATAGATGCAGAAAAGTCTTTTGACAAAATACAACACCCATTCCTATTAAAAACACTAGAAACTATAGGAATCAATAGAGTCTTCCTTAAAATAACAAGTAGCATCTACCTAAAACCATCAGCAAGTATTTTATGCAATGGGGATAACCCTTTCTAATAAGATGAGGGATGAAACAAGGGTGTCCAATATCACCCCTCTTATTCAATTTGGTACTAGAAATGTTAGCAGTAGCAATTAGAGAAGAAAAAGGAATCAAATTAAGCAAAGAAGAGACTAAGGTATCACTCTTTACAGATGATATGATAATATACTTAGAGAATTCTAGAGAATCAAGTAAAAAACTACTTGAGACAATAAATCAATTAGGCAAAGTTGCAGGATATAAAAGAAATCCACATAAATCCCGGCATTTCTGTATATTCCTAATGAAATTCAACAGCAGGAGATAGAAAGAGAAATGCCATTTAAAGTTACTGTATACATTATAAAATATCTGGGAATCTATCTGCCAAACCCAGGACCTACATGATCACAACTATAAAACACTTTTCCCTCAAATAAAGTCAGATCTAAGTAATTAGAAAAACATCAATTGCTTGCAGCTGGGTCGAACTAATACAATAAAAATGGCAATTTTACCTAAATTAAATTATATATTCAGTGCCATACCAATCAATTTACCAAAAAACTACTTTATGGGGCAAGAAAAAATAGTAATAAAATTCATTTGGAAGAACAAAATGTCCAGAATATCAAGGGAAATAATGAAAAGAAATGCTAGGGAAGGTAGATTAGCTATACCAGATTTTAATCTGTCCTATAAAGCAGCAGTCATCAAAACTACTTGGTACTGGCTGAAGAATAGAGCAGTAGATCAATGGAATAGACTGGGAACACAAGATTCAGCAGTCAATAACTATAGTAATATCTTGTTTGATAAACCCAAAGACCCCGGTTTTGGGGACAAGAACTCACTATTTGACAAAAACTGCTGGGAAAACTGGAATATAGTATGGTAGAAACTGGCCATAGACCATTATCTAACACCATATACCAAAATCAAGTCTAAATGGGTGCATGACCTAGGTATAAAGGTTGATACTGTGAGCAATCTTGGAAAGCAAGGAATATTTTTATCTGTCAGATCTGTGGAGAGGGGAAGAATTTATGACCAAAGAAGACCCAGCTTTATAAAATGCAAATGGATCATTTTGATTACATTAAATTGAAAAGCTTCTGTACAAACAAAGCCAATGTAACCAACATTAAGAGGGAAGTGGGAAATTGGGAAGAATTTTTACAACCTATATCTCTGATAAAGGACTTATATCTAAAATATACAGAGAATTGAGACAAATCTATAAGACTACAAGTCATTTTCCAATTGATAAATTGTCAAAAGATATGAACAGGCAGTTTTCAGAGGAAGAAAATAAAGATATCTATAAGCATATGAAAAAATGCTCTAAATCCCTATTGATTAGAGAAATCCAAATCAAAACAACAATGATGTATCATATCTTAACAGTCAGGTTAGCTAAGATGACAAAATAGGGAAATGACAAATGCTGGAGAGGATGTGGGCAAATTGGAACACAAATGCATTGCTGGTGGAGTTGTGAAGTGATCCAACCTTTCTGGAAAGCAATCTGGAATTATGCCCAAAGGGCTATAAATAATTTCATACCGTTTGACCCAGCAATACCACTTCTAGGGTTGTATCCCAAACAGATCATAGAAGTGGGAGGAAGACCTATATGTAAAAAGAAATATTTATAGCAGCTCATTTTGTTGTGGCAAAGAATTGGAAAATAAAGGGTGCCTATCAATTGGAGAATGGCTGAACAAGTTGTGGTATATGCATGTAATGGAATATTATTGTACTATAAGAAACGAGGAGCAGATGGACTTCATATTTACCTGGAGAGGCTTATAAGAACTGATGCTGAGTGTGATAACAGTAGAGCCAGGAGAAATGTGTACACAATTACAGACACAACGTATGTGTGATGACCAACTTTGATAGACTGGACGCTTCTCAGCAATGCAATGTTATAAGTCAATCCCAAAAGACTCATGATGGAGAGAGATATCTACATCCAGAGGAAGAACTAGAAAGAACTGAGTTTGAATACAGATTGAAGCAAACTACCGGACGTTTTTATTTTTCTTGTTTGGTCTTGTTTCCTTTTTCCCATTTTTAATTCCATCTGAGGCAATTAATCTTTATAACCTGACTAAAGTCTAATGTAAAAGTATTTCCTGATCCTATATTTGATTGTATCCCATTATGTGGCAGGGAAAGGAGGAAGGGAGAGAAAATTTGAAAGTAAAGAATTGTTGAATTGAATCTTGTAAACTAAAAGTAAACAAACAAATTAATAAAGACTGAAAATTTAAAAAAAAAGGAGAAAAAAAAGAAAAGAAAGTCATCACTGGACTAAAGACCATGTGACTAGAGGCTAATAATGATAATGAAAATAACAAAAATGATGATGATGGTGATAACTTGCATACACACACACACACACACACACACACACATATATATATATATATATATATATATATATATATATATATATATATATATATAGAGAGAGAGAGAGAGAGAGAGAGAGAGATTTTAATTTGTAAAATACTTTATGTTAATGATGACAATTGAGCCTCACAAAACTTCTGGGAAGAATTTAAGGTCTAATATTCACTTCCCACCTCCAAGCAACTCCTTCTTAGAAATTTGAGTAGAATTATTGCCATCACTAACCTACTGAATGCTCAAATCTCTCAGTTCCAACAATAATTTAATATTTTATAGACAAACCACAATGGTGCAATCAACTTACTCAACCAACAGAAGTCCTGTTACACCTTTAATCTAGCTAATTTGTTGATTTTTTACTCACTTAGTCTAAAATCTTTAATTGATTCATTAAGGTTTGTTTTCACATGATTAAGATGTTTATCTTATTACATACTTATAGGATAATGGGATAATTGATTGATAGACTCCTCTACCCCAACCCTTAAATAAATGACCAGGATTTTTTGTTGTTATTGTTGTTGTATGCAAAGTACTTAAAAATAATTTCTATTTGCTGCAGAAGTGAAAGTAAGATCTGGTTCTAACGGTGGGGAAGGAAAAGAATCCATTGGTAAATTAGTTGGGTTATTGGCTTTATGTCTACATAGAAAAAATGAAAAGAAATTTTGATTGTACTTTTTGATTACTCATGAGAATAGCAAGTATTTTCTGTAAAATATTTAATAAAATTAAATGCATTTTTCATTTCACATACTTTTAGAATAAGATAACAATAAAATTGATTGCCACCCATTCATTCATATTCACCAAATATATTTAATGATAATATGAATTTAGACATGAAGAAACATTGGAGACCAATTTATCTAAATATCTTTTATAAATGAACAAGTTGAGTGAGATAGTATGGTAGTTTAATGCAGTGCAAAAACTAGTAGATTTGCAGTAAGAGGACCTAAGTTCTAATTATGTTTCTCCTATTTTCTATTTATGTGACTTTGTGCAACTTCTGTAACCATTCTTCATCTCATTTTAATCCTTTATAAAGAAGCTATACAAAGTAATCATGAAAATTCTTTCTTTTTTTCATACTTTTGGAGGGGTGAGGTAAGGCAATTGGGGTTAAGTGACTTGACCAACGTCACACATCTAGTAAATGTTAAGTGTCTGAGGCTGGATTTAATCTCAGGTCCTCCTCACTCCAGGGGCAGTACTTAATTACCTGTGCCAACTAGTTGCCCCATCAAAATTCTTTATTTTGTACTGGGAGACAAGATGGCAGAGTAGAAGCACAAACTTGGTGTGAGTTCAGTCACTTCCAATACATGTAAAAAAAAATGACTCTAAAAAAACTTTAGAGCTAAAGAAGCCACAAAGTGACAGAAAGAAACAAATCTCCCCTTGAAGACAGCCTGGCAGGTGGACAGGAAGGGTCTATATTACCTGGTTGGTAGCCAAGTACAGCTGCTTGGTTCTGGCCCCAGGGCAACCTCGCCCAGCACCCAGACCAGCCACAGCAGACTTCAGGAGAGTGAATCACCAGCAGCAGTGGTGGATTTCCAGACTTTTCAACCCATAAATGTCAAAAACAAAGTAAAAGATCACTGTGGAACTCTGTTGGAACAGAGGGGAATGGAAGAGCACAGACTGGCCCTTTTATGTGGGGTGAGAAGTGGCAGAGGCCCAGCAGCTGTGCAGCCCCACAGTGTGTCTGCCTCAGGAGCTCCTGGACTGAAGATCCTGGGGTACCAAGCAACCATTAAGACTGTAAGTTAAAGACTTGCTTTAACCTGCTTGGATCTGTGTCACAGTCTTGGATGTTGGTCCCAGAGTGTGGGTCCATTGTGCCAGAGATTCAGGGGTCTGTAGAGAGTGTGACCTCCTAATAGCTCTGGCAGCTGCGAAAACCCCAACAATTTGAAACAAAGTGCTCTCCATTCTGGAATCAAAGCTGTCCCATGGCAAAGACCTTAAAAGTCAAATAATTGACCAGCAATGTGAGCAAGCAGAAGAAGCACAAACAGACAATAGAATCCTTTTTTGGAGACAAAAAGTATCAAGGCATGGAGCAGGAGAAAGACAGCAAAGTCAGTACTCTTGCATCAAAAGACTCCAAGAAAAAATATGAACTTGTTGCAGGCCATGAAAGATCTTAAGAAGGATTTTAAAAATCAAGTAAGAGAAGTAGAGGAAAAATTGGGAAGAGAAATGAGAATGATGCAAGAAAATCACAAAAAGGGAGGCAACAGGCTGCTAAAGGAAACCCAAAAATACACTGAAGAAAATAACAGCTTAAAGAATAGACTAACTCAAATGGCAAAAGAGGCCCAAAAAGCCAGTAAGGAGAAGAATGCCTTAAAAAGTCAATTTGCCAGACAGAAAAGAAATTTCAAAAATTCATTGAAGAGAATAAGTCCTTCAAAATTAGATTGGAGCAAGAGCAAGCTAATGACTTTATGAGAAATAATGATACTATAAAACAGATCCAAACAATGAACAAAATAGAAGGCAATGTGAAATATCTCTTTGGAAAAACTGCTGACCTGGAAAATAGATCCAAGAGAGATGATTTGAAAATTATTGGTCTACCTGAAAGCCATGAAAAAAAAAAGAACCTAGACACCATCTTTCAAGAAATTATCAAGCAAAATTGACCTGATATTCTAGAACCTGAGGGCAAAATAGAAATTGAAATAATTCACCAATCACCTTTTGAAAAAGATCCCAGCCAAAAATCTACTAGAAATATTATAGCGCCAAATCCCAGAGTTCCCAGGTCAAGGAGAAAATACGACAAGCAGTCGGGAAGAAACAATTTGAGAATTGTGGAAACAAAATCAGGATAACACAAGACCTAGTAGCTTCTACATTAAGGGAACAAAGGGCTTGGAATGTGATATTCCAGAGGTAAAAGAAGCTAGGACTAAAACCAAGAATCACCTATCCAGCAAAACTGAGGATAAAGATATAGGGGAAAATATGGTCCTTCAATGAAAAGAGGATTTTCCAGCATTCTTGATGAAAAAATCAGAGCTGAACAGAAAATTTTATTACAAATACAAGAAGCAAAAGTATCATGAGAAGGTAAACAGGAAACAGAAATCATAAGGAAATTATTAAAGTTGAACTATTTACATTCATAAATGAAAAAAATGATAATTGTAACACATAAGAGTTTTCTCAGTATGAGGATAGTTGAAGGGAATATCTATGTATCTATGTATATATATATATATATACACACATACATACATATGTATATATATATTTGTATGTATAAGAGGGTGTAGGTGTGTGTGTATATATGTATATGTATATGTATGTATATATATATGTATATATATATATATGAGTGTGGGCATATGTATCTTCATGTATACCTAGAGAGAGGTCATAGAATAAGTTGAATACAAAGGGATGATATTTTAAAAACAAAATTAAGAGGTGGGAGAAAAATGTATTGGGAGAAGGAGAGAGAGATAGATTAGTGTAAAGCATCTCATATAAAAGAGGCAAGAGAAAACTTTTACAATGTAGGGGAAGATCAGTAAGGCAAAAGAGAATGTGACCACCTTATTCTCATTGAATTTGGCTTAAGGAGTGAATAACATACAGACTCAATTGGGTATCTGACCCTACAGGAAAATAGGGGGATAAGAGGGGGGATGATAGAGCAGAGGGCAGATTGGTGGAGAGGTTAGTTAGATGGAAACATTTTTAAAAATGGATAGGGTCAAAGGAGAAAATAGAATACATGGGAGTGGGATAGGTTAGAGGGAAATATAGTTAGTCTTTCACAATATAACTATTATGGAAATGATTTCTGTAACTACACATGTACAACCTATATTGAATTGCTTATTTCCCAGTGGGAGTGGGTGAGGAGGGAAGAAGGGAAAAAAAATCTGGAAATCAAAGTTTTAAAAACAAATGTTTAAAAAATATAATTGTTTTTTACATGGAACTGGGAAATAAGATATAAAGGAACTTGGGTATAGAAATCCATCTTGCCCTTCTAGAAAGTTAGGGGGATGATGGAGGATATAAAAGAGAACATATTGGGGGAAGGGTATTAAGTAAGCTTGCTATTTTAGGGTGGAGGTAGGGGAAAGACAAGGAGAAAAAAATGTAACTCAAAATCTTGTGGAATTAATGTTGAAAACTAAAATTATTTTTTTTAAAGAAAAGGCATTATACCAAGGTTAAGTACCTAAGTCTCACATATTCAACTCCTCATTTTAATATAGCTTACCTCCCAGTGTGTTGACCAATCAAAGTTGAATGGCACCCCTTGGAAACACCTACTCTTTAAATGGCATATAACCCTGTAACCCCCAAATCCCAAATCTAGCCCCATTTCTAGACTGGAGCTTTTTTTTGGGGGGGGGGCGCATGTTTCTGGACCATAACTCTCATCCAATGCATGTCAAGACAGTGTGAAAGAAATTAAAATATAGTCACACACACACACACACACAGGAAATTTTTTCTATTTTGAAAACTGGTGATTTGCTGAAAGTAATACAACAAATGAATAACAGTCAGGAATTAAAATCAAGTTTCTGTATAAATACCATAACTCCTTTTGCGTAAATTAACAAATAAAAGAAAAATTTTAAAAAGATATTTAGGCATGTAAAGCAATTGGCTCATATTCACGAAGCTCATCAGTATTAGAGCCAAGATTCAAATAAGACTTCTGGAAGTTACAGAGAGGGAAATTGTGATTCAGTTTATAAAAGGGGGAGGTAGGGGGTAGAATTATCCTAGCACCTAATGCTATACAAACCATGCTGTAGTGGGAAGAACACTCAATCAATCAAAATATTTTTAGTGCCTGCTATATACTTAGCACCATTCTAAGCACTGGACTTGATATTGCATTACATGATTTTCAATTGACTTCTGCTTACCAATTTTGGGAGCTCTGACACATCACTTGAATATATGTATACTTGTACACATATATAAACACACTCACATACGTATTTATACACACATACACCCTTCTATATAAACCTATATGTACGTATACATATGTATACATATATATTCCCTTCAACTATCCTCATACTGAGAGGTCTCATGAGTTACACTTATCCTTTTTCCATGTAGGAATGTGAATAGTTCAACTTTAATAAGTTTCTTATGATTTCTTTTTCCTGTTTACTTTCCATTACTCCACAATTTCTCCAAATTTCTTAAAAATGTGTTTTAGTTTCCAACATTCATTTCCACAATATTTTGAGTTACACACTTTTTTCCCCTTTTTTTCCCCTACCCCACACCCCAAGACAGCGAGACTACTGAATACCACCTCAGTTTTCTTATCTGCAAAATAAGGAAATTGGACTAAATGACCTTTAAGATACATTCCTTCTCCTGATCTACAATCCAATGAGCCAATTTGGAAGAAGATGAGATCCATTCACTAGAGGGTCTTCAGCAGAGCCTGGATGATGACTTGTTGGTTAGGTTAAAAAGAAGAATCCTGCTTGTTTTAGAGGTCAAAGTCTGAAATTGCTACCATTTCTATGAGCTTTGTGATTCTGTTTTTATGCCCAACATTCTTTCCATTAATTTAAGACCTCATTTACTTTTTCCCTTGCTGTCTTGGTTTATTCCTTGCATAATATTTACCATGGAAGATGAAATGTAAAATGTATATATGTACGTATGTATGTGTGAAATGCATGTATGCATGTGTATATGCATATGGGTATACACATATGTATGCATGCGTACAATGAACTTATAGTATGCATGTGTATATACAATGTGCTTGTGTGTACATATGAATGTGTGTATTCTATGTGCATGTGCATATTAATGTATGTACCTATATTCTACATATATGACAATGTGTGTTCTGTGTACATGTATATATATCCTATGCATATGTGTATACATTTTATATACATATACTGTGTATAAATATTCTAATCAATAATACATGTTGTAACTCACACAAAGAATGATTTTGAATAAAATGAAGTCCAAAAATAGTGTCAATTCAAGAGTTGAATCAAAGCAAAATTGAATTAAAGCTTAAAGATCTGTCTAATTGTTAGTACTAATGCAAGTAGTGGTTGTGATGAATACATTCATATGGAATTTTCTCCTC
The DNA here is from genome assembly GCF_028583685.1 of Petaurus breviceps papuanus. Lineage (NCBI taxonomy): Eukaryota > Metazoa > Chordata > Mammalia > Diprotodontia > Petauridae > Petaurus > Petaurus breviceps. The sequence continues at coordinate 29,190,793 of NW_027185804.1, forward strand.
CAAGCACTATATGATGTTGAAGTAAGCAGTAATATTTCTTTCTTCCTTCACACTCTCCCATTTTTAAAAGGATGACAATTTCTTTCATAGAAGAGACATGAATAGTATTTTTTTGAATTAAAATGCAATAAAAGAGGGGTCATCCATATGCTTTCTACATTTTTATTTAGAAGTTAAAACAGATCCATCCATCTAAATAGAAATAATGAATATATGGAGATGTCATGGAGGGTACAAGGAAAAAAGCTCTTTTCTAATCAAATAGCTCTCAGTTATACCTAATGGGATGCCAAGAAATTGGAAGGATTTGACCCCAAATTCTGGGGATAAAAAGGAAAAAAAATACAGCTAAAGCTATTTATATAATTCTATGTAAATCTTATATGGGAGTCAAGATTACTTGGGGAAAATTACAGGAAAAAAAAGCAATCTAAGAACTCTCTCCTAATATCTTTAAGTGGCAATGAGCAGTCCCTTAAATATGATCCCGCTGTTCACTGTTAAGAGGAAGGCATTTTCCCTTTCTTTCATTAAATGTCAAATCTTGGCTTATATATATTTTTTACAAAGTGACCAATCTCCTTCCTGACAATTGTGTAGAATAATAAATGGAGTGCTCAGGTTTTCATAGGACAGTTGATGCTTCCTCACTTGCTTACAATGGAATTGATTTACTGGACTTTTTGCCCCACAGAAGAATGGTTATCTAGGGGCCATATATAGTAAAAGATGGACTTTGGCTATTATGTCTGGGTCAATCTGGCCTCTACACATATTTACATCTGGCTAGGGTGGGAATGACCTTCTTGTAGGGTAGAACTATTCTTTATATCCATCAGAACCTTGTGCATGTGTATATATCTGTGTGTATGTGTGACAGAATAGTATAAAGCAGAGAATAACAGAGTGACAGATAAGCTAATTGCATATTTCTTTAAATTCTGAGAAGGACTTTTATTCACATTCTGCAAATTTATTAAATGTCACCATTGATGCCACCATCACAAACTGATGATGCATAAAAGCATTCAATTCAATGTCCAGTGGGTTGATCTTTCATGAATACTTCTAGGATCTGAGATTTTGCCACTAGAGATATGTTAACAAAAACTGATATTGTTGTACACTTAAAGTCTTGTTATATTTCATCTCCAGACTATTTTGACTGCATAGTGCATTTTCCCCCTCCTTCTTTCTTCCACCAAGCTCCCCTTTCTGACCAAACTTACACATTTGCACTTCTGCACATATGACATTCCAAACTCCACTGTGCCTTCCTTTGAGTTTTCTCATATGGATAGGATTTCTTCTTTCCCTTCTTCTACCTCTTTGAACACTGTATCCCTGGTCACCTCAACACTACCTCCTACAAAAGGCCTTTCCTGATT
>NW_027185804.1:29192190-29205780 GCF_028583685.1 Petaurus breviceps papuanus
ATCATTTCAGTTGTGTCTGACACTTCATAACCCCATTTGAGGTTTTAATGCCAAAATTACTTAAGTGGTTTGCCATTTCCTTTCCCCGATTGTTTTACAGATGAGGAAACTGAGGCAGACAGGGTTTAATGACTTGTCCAGGGTCACACAGCTAGTAAGTAACTGAGGCCATATTTGAACTCAGATCTTCCTGACTCTAGACCTGGAACTCTATACACTGCACCTCCTAACTGCCCTCCAATATAATTTGTTTCTGATTAATTCTATGTATTTCATATATATTCTGTTCATTTAAAACATTCTTCTAAGAATGGGTTCCAGAGTTTCCAAAAGGGTCTGTGAGGGGGCAGCTAGGCCCAGAGTCAAAGGGACTCTTGTTCATTAGTTTAAATCTGACCTTGAACACTTACTAGGTGTGTAATCTCAGGCAATTTTCTTAACCCTATTTGCCTCACTTTCCTCATCTATAAAATGAGCTAGAGTAGGAAAAGCAAATCACTCAATTATCTCTACCAAGAAAACCACATAATAGGACCATGAAGAGTTGGACATGACTGAAAAATGATTGAACAGCATGATACAACAACAGTGAAACTCCACTTTCCATAGTAAAATTTAACTTCCTTGAGACCATGAATGTTCTCCCTTCTGCATTCATATTTCCAACACCCAGAACCATTCCAGGCATACTGTAGGGTGGGTGCTTATAATTTTTTATTTTTTTCTTTGATTAACGGTGTTGAAATTAATTATAAGGATTCCTTACTTTTCTGAATTTTCATGTGTCACCTGACTCTAAGTGTGGAAAAAAAAATATCCCACAACCTAATCTACATGTGGTTCTCTGTTTTAATGCATAATGAATACCATATGACAGCCCAAGCCTGGAAGGAAGTGGAGATAAGGAGCCTTAGATTCTCATATCTGTCTCCACTGTTACTTTTCCTTCCTAAGTTTCTTCATCTGAGGATGCAGGACTAGCTTGGATCTAAGGACATTCCTTGATGGAATATCCCATGTATTTGGAGGTTTCTTATCTTCCCTTTGATGGAATTGAGGTTTATAAGCTGACCATTGTGCCAATACAGATCACATTCCTTCCATGCTTTCTGATCCTATTAAAAAAAAAAAAAACTTGGCCCATTTTATGTGATCATAGGATGGCAGCTTTAGGACTAGAATGGAATGTAAAATTCATCAAATTCAACTCCTTTTTGGGGTGGCTAGGTGGCACAGTGAGTAAAGCACTGGCCCTGGAGTCAGGAGGACTGTAGTTCAAATGCAGCCTCAGACACTTAACACAATTACTAGCCATGTGACCTTGGGCAACTCACTTAACCCCAATAGCCTTCCACAAAGCAAAAAAAAAAATCAACTTCTTCATTTTACATAGGGAGGCTGAGGCACAAAGACATTAAATATCTTGCTTATGATCCCACAGTTAATCTTTGTCTGAGATAGGATGTGAGCACATATTTTTCTGACTCCTTGTTCACAGTGCTGTACTGTCATTCCATGAAGGCATGCCTCTGCTCTGTTATCAAGGAATGAAAAGAGGATGATCACTGACAAAATCAGCATAGTAAGAGCCAAGATCAGAAAGATGTTGAATGAAAAAAAATGAATAAAAAATGGAAAACATGTATTAACTAATTACTTTTAGCTAGGTACTTTTGTTAAGTTACTAGAAATAGAAATATTTTAAAGGATACAAACCTTGCCACTTACATCTTAAGAGGGAAAGATAACACATTTAAGGGTGTGGTAGTCAATCAATTATGTTTTATTTGTTTGGGGGCATTCAGAGATTGGGGCCTTGATAGCAGGACTTCAGGGGTGTTCGGTGGTGCTATATGAGATTGCTGGAGTGGACTTTTTTATTGGGGTGGGAAGTAAAACAGAAATATCTGTTGTCAAGTGTCAGTCAGCAGATACCATGGGCTAAGGGGGTATGCTTGCATGTATTCAGTCATCAGTCAGTTTAGGGGGTTACTAAGGCAGAAACTCTAAAAATGAGTAGATCAATGCCTGAAGCAGAAATTCACAAATATCAGGGTAGAGAGGACTAGGTTTCAGGACCAATGTGGAGGATGCTGCTCCAGGTGGAGAAGAGATCACAGGAAGCAGATAGATGGTGAGGAATGGAGAGATACCTACATGGGGTGAGTTGTTTTCACTCCTTACTCTTTGATAGAAGTTACCTTTCCCTTCAAAAACAAAATGAAACAAGTATAAAAAAGGAACAAAAAGAGACACGTATGTGTGTAGGCACACATATAAACACATACATTTAATACACATAATATGTGTGTATGTATTATATCTATTTCTATCTATCTGCATATGTGTGTGTTTGTGTATTCCTGGGAATTGTGTGCAGTATTTCACAGTTCAAAGAGCTGTGCAACTTTGAATAGACTGAGTGTTTTTCTTTTTTAAGAACTTTGTTTAATTTTAGTTTTCAACATTCATTTCCACAAGATTTTGAGTTACAAATTTTCTCCCTGTCTTTCCCCTACCCCCACACCAAGACAGTGATCCTACTGAATACCCCTTCCCCCAATCTGCTCTCTCTTATATCCTCCCCATTTACCCTCTAACTTTCTAAAAGGGCAAGATGGCTTTATATACCCCCATGTCTGTATATCTTATTTCCCATGTAAAAATCTTTTATTAACATTTGTTTTAAAAACTTTGATTTCCAGATTCTTTCCCTTCTTCCCTCCTCACACATCTCCACTGGGAAGATAAGCAATTCAATATAGATTGTACATGTATAGTTGTACAATACATTTCCATAGTAGACATATTGTGAAAGACTAACTATATTTCCCTCCATCCTATCCCTTCCCCATTTATTCTATTTTCTACTTTGACCCTGTCCCTTTTCAAAAGTTTGTGCTTCTAACTACCCTCTGGCAAATCTGCGCTCCCTTCTATTATCGCCCTTTTTATTCCCTTCTCCCTTACTTTCCTGTAGGGTAGGATACCCGTTTGAGTGTATGCTATTCCCTTCTTAAGCCAAATTCAATGAGAGTAAGGTTGACCCATTACCTTTTGCCTTCCTGTTCTTCCCCTCCATTGTTAGTTTTCTCTTGACTCTTTTATATGAGATAATTTACCATATTCTATCTCTCCCTTTCTCCTTCTCCCAGTGTATTCCTCTCTCACCTCTTAATTTTATTTTTTAGATATCATCCCTTCCTATTCAACTGATCCTGTGCTCTGTCTATGTATACTTGCAAACATATATACACACACTCACATGTATTTATACACACATACACCCTCCTATATAAACATATATGTACATAAACATATGTATACATATATATTCCTTCAGCTATCCTCAAACTGAGAATTCTCATGAGTTACACTTATCCTTTTACCTTGCAGGAATGTAAATAGTTCAACTTTAATAAGTTCCTTATGATTTCTTTTTCCTGTTTACCTTCTCATGATTCTCTTGCTTCTTGTATTTGAAAGACAAATTTTCCTTTCATCTCAGGTTTTTTCATCAAAAATGCTAGAAAGTCTTCTATTTCATTAAATGATCATATTTTCCCCTGAAACATGATACTCAGTTTTGCTGGGTAGATGATTCTTGATTTTAATCATAGCTCCTTTGACCTTCAGAATATCATATTCCAAGACCTTTGATCCCTTAAAGTAGGAGCTGCTAGATCTTGTGTCATCCTTATTGTGATTCCACAATATTCAAAATGTTTCTTCTTAGCTTTGTGTAATAGTTTCTCCTTGAACTGGCAATGCTGGAATTTGGCTACAATATTCCTGGGTGTTTTATTTTTTTCAAGAAGCAATCAGTGAATTCTTTCAATTTCTATATTGCCCTCAGGTTCTAGAATATCAGAGCAATTTTACTTGAGAATTTCTTGAAGGATGATTTTTGGGTTCTTTTTTTGATTGTGGTTTTCAGGTGGTCCAAAAATTTTTAAATTATCTCCTAGATCTATTTTCCAGGTCAGCAGTTTTCCAAGGAGATATTGCACATAGCCTTATAATTTTTCATTTGTTTGGATCTGTTTTATAGTATCTTGATTTCTCATAAAGTCATAAGTTTCCATTTGTTCCAATTTAATTTTGAAGGAATCATTCTCTTCAGTGAGTTTTGCAAATTCATTTTCCATCTGTTCACTGTGACTTTTTTTTCTCTTCTGGAGGGCAATTGGGCTTAAGTAACTTGCCGAAGGTTACATGGCTAGTGTTTTTGTGTTATGTGTCTGAGGCCAGAACTGAACTCAGGTCCTCCTGACTCCAGGGCCAACGCTTTACTCATTGCGCCACTTAGCCACCCCTCATTGCGACTTTTTAAAGGCATTCTTCTCCTCACTGGCTTTTTGGGCCTCTTTTGCCATTTCAGTTTGCTTATTTTTAAGGGGTTATTTTCTTCAGTGTATTTTGGGTGTCCTTTAGCAGGCTGTTGATTTGCTTCTCATGAATTTCTTGCATCATTCTCATTTCTCTTCCCAATTTTTCCTCCACTCCTCTTATTTGATTTTCAAAATCCTTCTCTAGATCCTCCATGGCCTGTAAGTACTTCATATTTTGCTTGGAAGCTTTTGATGCAGGGATTTTGCCTTTGTTGACTTCTTCTGGTTCTATGTTTTGATCCTTTTTGTCCCCAAAAAAGGATGCTATGGCCCGATTGTGCTTCTTCTGCTTTTTTATTTTGCCAGCCAATTAATTGACTTTTGACCTCTTTGCCATGGTAGAACTCTGCTTCCAGAGTGGAGAGCTGTGTCCCAAATTGCTGGCATTTTCTGCAAATGTTGTCAGAGGTCTGCAGAGGGCTCGCTCTCTACAGACAACACAAGCTCTGGCACACTGGCTACACACCCCAGGACCACCACCCAAAACATGATCCAGATCCAAGCAGGTTATTTTGCAAGAGCAAATACCCTCTGAATGGGTGCTTGTCCCCCTACAATCTGCAGGCTAGGAGCTCCAGAGGCAGCCATGGGGCAGCAGTTGTAGCCATGGCATAACCTCTGCAACCTCCCACCTGGGGACTAGGGACATGCCTCGCTTTTCTGTCACTCAGTTAAAAGTGTTCCCCACTGAAATTTTGAAATACACACACACATTTCTATTCCCTTAAACTATTCTCATACTGAGAAAAGTTTCATAAGTTACAATTATCTTTTTGCCATGTAGGAATATAAATAGTTCAACTTTGATAAGTTCCTTTTGATTTCTTTTCCCTGTTTACCTTTGCATGCTTCCCTTTCTTCTTGTATCTGAATGTCAAATTTTCTGTTCAACTCTGTTTTTTTCAGTAAGAATGCCTGAAAGTCTTCTATTCCATTTAATTATCATATTTTCCTCTGAAACATGATACTCAGTTTTTCTGAGTAGGTGATTCTTTGTTTTAATCCCAGCTCCTTTGACCTCCAGAATAGCATATTCCAAGCCCAGCAATCTCTCAATGTAGAAGCTGCCACATCCTCTGTTATTCTAATTGTGTTTCCACAATATTGAAATTGTTTCTTCCTGGCTGCTTGTAATATTCTCTCCTTGATCTGGGAATTTCAGAACCTGGTTATAATCTTCTTAGAAGTTTTCTTTTTCGGATCTTTTTCAGGACGTGATTGGTGGATTTTTTCAACCTCTCTTTTGCCCTCTGCTTCTAAAACATCAGGGTAATTTTCCTTGAGAATTTCTCAAAGGATGATTTTTAGGTTCTTTTTTTGATCATGGCTTTCAGGTAGGCCAATAATATCTAAATTATCTCTCCTGGATCTATTTTCCAGGTCAGTGTTTTTTCCAATGGGATATTTCACATTGCCTTCTATTTGTTTTCATTCGTTTGGATCTGTTTAATAATATCTTGATTTCTCATAAAGTCACTAGCTCCCATTTACTCCAATCTAATTCTGAAGGAATGATTCTCTTCAGTGAGCTTTTGAGATTCTTTTTCCATCTGGCAAATTCTGCTTTTTAAGGTATTCTCCTCATTGGCTTTTTGAGCCTTTTTTGCCATTTGAATTAGTCTATTTTTAATGTGTTATTTTCTTCAGCCAGGTTGTTAACTCTCATTTCATAGTTTTCTTGCATCATTCTCATTTGTCTTCCAAATTTTTCCTCCACTAATCTTACTTGGTTTTCAAAATCCTTGTTAAGCTCCTCTATGACTTATAAGCAGCTTATCCTTTGATAGAAGCTTTTTTTGGTGCAGGAGTTCTGACTTCATTTCCTTCCTCCTGTTCCATGCCTAGATCCTTTTTGTCCACAAAAAAAGGAATGCAAAGTCAGACCACTGTGCTTGCCTTGCTTGCTCATGTTGCCACTCAATTACTTGAATTTTGAGCTTTTTGCTACAGTAGAGCTCTGCTACCACAGGGGGAGCTTTGTCCCACTTGCTGGGGTTTTCTCAGCTGGTGGAGCTATTAGTTGGGTGCCCTCTCTCAAGCCTTCACACACTCTGGCAAACTGGTCACAGACCCCTGGATCTCCACCCCAGATAGTGATCCAGATCCAAGCAGGTTAAAGCAAGAGACATTACGCCTCAGACTAGTTGATTGGTCCCCCTACAATCTGGAGGACCAGAGCTGTGAAGCAGCCATGTGCCAGTGGCTGGACGGCTGTCACGCCTCAACCACTTTTCATTCTTGGGGCAAATGCCAGACTGCAGTCCTGAACTCCCAGGTCCCAAAGTCCACACTGCACTGACCTCTCACTTTTTCATTAGCATCTATGGGTTGATAATTCTGGAAACTGCCAGAGCTACTGGTGATCTGAAGTTCCTCCAGCTGGTGGCTGGTTGTGGTCTCCCTGAGTCTAAAACCTCGGGCTTGCTCGGGGCTGTGCTTTGCTCCCAGAGTGCTGTGCTGACCCCTTCCCGCCATCCTGCCAGACTGTCTTCAGAGGGAGGTGAGCTTCTCTTTGTTATTTTGTGGGTTCTGTACCTCCAAAGTTTGTTTAGAGTTATTTTTTTACATGAGTTGGAGAAGGTGGGAGCAAGAGCCCTGAGCAAGTTCTTTTTCTACTCTGCCATCTTGACTCTGCCTCTTCGAGTCATGTTTTATAGGTATTGGATGTACTTGTGGCAGGAGCTAACAGAATTTTCTTATTATACTCCACCATCTTGGCTCTGCCCCCTATTGAGTGTTTTTCTACTGAATTTCAAACAACTGAATCTTTTAATACCTAGTTAATGACTTGTGTCTTTTTAAATCATTAAAATCCGAGCAATCCTTTGATTTATCTACATATACAGTTAAATGGAAATATTAATTGTAGAAAATATGGGATATATCGAATTCTTTCTTTTCTCATTGTAATTCTTGGAATGTCTAGCCTCCTTCAAACATGAACTAAAGTGGCCCTTCTTCTTACCAAAATGTCCCTTCATCCCCTTCAGTTACTAGTGAGTCCAGGTGACCTCTAAGTCTAAATTGCTATATTAAATTGAGGGGATAACTTTACTGCATCTGTGATTTCATCAACAAGAAATTCCCAGTGAGGAAGCTCCCTCTAGTAATAAGACAAATATCTGCTCTAAATCTTGTTTTATAGTAGATGGGAGTACTGCAATCACATACCTTCTCATGTTCTACTGTGTCAATTAAACAGGTTCAAGATACATAATTTCTAGGTAATTTAATCATTTTACTAATAATACCAGCATGTTATTAATAAAAGGAAGGTCATCTGATTGTCTGTCTTAGAACAAAGATTGCTTCATTGAGGTGGGTTCACAGTTTATATGCCCTTTGAAGAGTAAGAATTCCTGAAGGGAACCAATCAATTCTGACTAGTTAACACAACAGGAGGTGGGCTATATTAAAATGGGAGTCTTAGGGTACATTACTTAGGTTACCCAAATGTTAGTCAAAAAGAAATCAATTTCCATATCATCTGTAGGACAATAGGAAGGATACACATTTTCCCTGACCTATCTGAGCAAACGTAATGAGCAGGGATATACCCATTAGTCTAAACTTAGGGTTTCTTTTGCTGTCTGAATAGATCTTGGCATGTATCCATCTTTAAGAGTGATTTCCCACACTGGTTTATTTCTAGATAAAGTAGAAAAGAGGAAAAACCTTGGGACTAATAAAATAATTAGCTATTAATAACACGAGAGAAATATTCATTTCTCACACGATAGAGCATTGTCCCATATATCATTCCCAATCTTTCTCTAATTTTCAATTTCACTCTATCTACTGTCTCCTTCATTGCTACTTACAAACATGTTCATGTTTCCCCAATCCTGAAACCCTCAATTGATCATCTTAGCTATTATCCTACATCTCTCCTCATCTTAGCTAAACTCCTTGAGCAAGTGATTTACAATAGGTGCTTCCTCTTGGTACCTTCTCACTTGCTTCTAAACCCTCAGCAATCTGGTTTCTGACATCATCATTTTGAAAGTTTCCAACAATTCTTTAATTGCCAAATTTGATGACTATTTTTTCCAAACACCATTCTTCTTCAACTATCTCTATCCCTTTACACCATAAATTCTCATGTTCTCAAAGATACTCTTTCCTCTCTAGGTTTTCATGACACCCTCTCATGGTTCTGCTCACTTCTATCTGCCTGTTCCTTCTCAGCCTCTTTTCCTGGATCTTCTGCCTCACTAACCATAACATTTCCCAAAGTTCTGTCCAAGGTCCTGTTTTCTTCTCCTTCTTTTCTATATTATTGGGTAAACTCACCAGCTCCCATAGTTTTAATTATTTTATCTCTACATATTTCCCAGCACTACATGTTCATTCTTAATATCATGCCAGAACTCCTTATTTATTCCCAGATGCTTGTTTCTCTCAAAGTAGATATCCTATAGAGATCTTAAACTCAATACCCTCACTCAAAACAGAATTCCCTTTCTTTCCCTCCTAACTATCCCTTCTTTCCATCTTTTCTACTACTATATAGGGCACCACCGACCTACCATTATTCAAACTAATAATCTTGATCTCATCCTTGACTCATCATTCATATTCACATGTAGCCAAACTTTTGCCCAACTGTATCATTTCTTCCTTCACAACCTCTCTTTTATACATTTCTTTCTTCTTATTCACAGTCACAAGCCTAGTATAAGCTCTCACCATCTCTTACCTTGACTGTTATAAAAGCATTCAAGTCTCCTTGCCTCAAATCTCTCTTAGTTCCAATCCATCTTCCATTCTTCTTTCCAACTGGTTTTCCTAAAGCACAGATCTCACCATGTTTCTTCCCTTCTCAGTAAACACTTTCACAACTGGGAGTTTACCACCTTTCTAATCTTGTAATTTATTCCTTTCCATATGCTCTATGACCCTGTTACTGAGTTCTTGAAAAGAAAGAAGGAAGAAAAGAAGGGATAGATAGAAGGGGAGGAGGGAGGAAAAGAGGAAGGAAGGGAGGAATGAAGGAAGGAAGCAAGGAAGGAACAAACAAAGGAACGAAGCAATGAAAGAATGAATGAAGGAAGGAAGGAGAAGAAGGATGGAAGGAGAGGAGGGAAGGAAGGGGAAAAGAAGGAAGGAAGGAGGAAGAGAGAAGGAATAGAGGGAGGAAGGGAAAACATTAGAATGGGAGAAGGAGGAAAGGAAGGAAGGAAAGGAGAGAGGGATAAAAGAGGGAAGAAAAAATTAGAAAAGGATTTTTAATTTTAATTTTCCAATTAATTCTTACAACTATGTACTTCATTTTTACACTTCAAGGTTAACTATTTCATCATTATTTAAGCAATAACTAATGAGTTTTTCTCAACTTTCCCCAAACACAAGTAAGCAAATCTGGCAAACTTCTATAGCTACTCTTCACTTCAATGGTTCATGAAAAATAGTTAGTTGCTTGTTACATAACATGAATATCATTGAGTTTTATAGACCGCTATCACTCTGCGTAAGATGGCAGAAAAATGTCAACTCTGTGTTATTTATCTGGATGGGTTTGATTATAAATATGATGCCTCTTTTAAAAAAATCCCTAAACACTATAAAGGATAAAATGCCATGACTTCTGAGAGTAAAATTGTCTCATCTTTATTTTTCTGCTTTACAGTCCTGAAGAGGGAGAGAAAGGCTTCAACATATTATAACACCTCCCTTCTCCCCCCTAGGCAAATTCTTTCTTATCCCATCTGCCAATCCAAATGTTAAATTGTAGAAACAACTATAGAATGCCCTTCTTGTTAGCTAAACTGCAGCAGCGGTTTTTCATGAAAACAAAAACTATTACTACATAACAGAATTGACATCTGGTATGCAGTCTGGGGAAAAAACACACACACACAACTTAAAAGGAAGGGATCAAGAGAAAAAGAGCAGAAACTAAAGTGCCATAGTAAATATTGATTCTGGGACATGGCATATCAATGCTATGCCCTGCAAACAATAGCCAAGGTGAACCAGACTATATCATAACACAAGAGGGATTTTTGAAGACTTGCCTAGAGACAGAGAATGGAATTGAAGATCAATTGCCCAGGCTTTGACTCTAGTCAGGCAGATTGTTGTGATGGGAAGAGTTCTGACTTTGGGGTAAGGAGAGATGTGGGTTCAAATTCTATCTAAGCTGTTTATTAGATATCTGACCATGGACAAATCATTTACTCTCTGTAAGTCTCAGTTGCTTCATGCATAACATGGGAATAATAATGCCCACTATCCCTTTCCCAATACATTATATATTTCACAGACTTTTAAATATGATGCAAATATTAGTCATTATCATTCATGGTTATCTTCCCTACAAAGGGCTGAACGGTATGGTGGATGCTACTGATCGTCACTGGGTAGACAAAAGAAAAAATGAAACAAGCTCTACTCTTGGGGGTTTTGCTTTTGTTATGTATCTTGGTGTATTATTCAATAGTAAAGGAGAAGATGGTCTCTTTCCTGGCCATGTAAATTTACATCTATCACTTTCAAGAGACAATGACTGTTAGTTGGCGAGGGCGAGATGACCTGAAAAGACCATTAATAGCAAAGATACATTATTCAACTGCCCTTACGAAGATCCTATTAGCCTGGTGATGTTCCAAGAGATTGGAAATGTATTGGAGAATATGTCATTTTAATAAAATAAAACATTTTGCAGAGAGAAAGACAGTGCAGTGTAGTAGGACTGCAAATCATAGAATTAGGTGTTCAAAAATCCAGTGCCCAAACCACAACTTACAAGTTAGGTGTCTACTGTGGTAGGCAGGGCAAGAAGTGGTCCTAAAGACAAAAACCTTGAACAAGTACCTGCTGCTTCAAGGGAAGCTACAAAGATTTTTGTTCCATTCATTCAATTAACTTTGTTTGGTAGGGACTGTGGTTGCATTTTAAATATTGATGACTGTTTATGAAGTTTGACCTAGAGAAGAGAGAAGGCAAAATAGGAGTAAAGAAGAGTTATGACCACTGCACAAGATATTAAATTGTAGCACATAAACATGAACTTGGATAAGTAGTTTAGGGATGTTATCTTATTGGATCCTTACTGGAATCCTGGGAAGTCCATGCTATTAGAACTTTCATTTTACATTTGAAAAAAATTGATGTAGACAGAGCTTAAGTGACTTCTCTATGGTCAAAGTAAGTCTAGTAAGTGTCTGAGGCTGGATTTGAACGCAAGTTTTTCTGATTCCAGACCTTGCACTCAATATACTGAGCCACATCTAAAGGAATATTGTTTTATTTAAATGATCATTTGCTTGAAATTAGAGGCAAGAAATATGTTAATGCATGCCAATTATTGAATAAACAGGGCACTAGGTGGCACAATGAATAGCAGGCCTGAAGTCAGGAAGCCTCATCTTCCTATGTTCAAATCTGGCCTCAGACACTTGTGTGACCTTGAGGAAGTCATTTAATCCTGTTTGCCTCAGTTTCCTCATCTGTAAAATGAGCTGCAGGAGGAGACAGCAAATCATTCCAACATCTTTGTCAAGAAAACCCCAAATGGGATCACAGAAAGTCAGACAGGACTAAAATGACTGAATAATAAAACAGCAAATAAGGAGAGACATCCAGGAAGTTTATATGAGTGGTATTAGGGGAAGAGGAGCCTCAGGAAAAAATTAGACAGATGTGAGAAGAGAGTATTGAAGTTTAAGAAATATGATATACTATTTTGGGATGTAAGAAGGGAGTTAAACAATGAATGTTTGACAAACCTACCCCCCTTAGTTTCCAGCTAGAGCTACATAAGCTCAATACAATATTTAGATGAATCTTTTGGAAGTTATTCCATGACTAATGTGGGAAACAAAAGAGGGAATTTTGCTTTCACTGGATTAAAACTGCTCCCAGCCTAGAGTGATAACAGAATGTAAGTGAGAGGTGGCTGGTTCTAATCAGAGCTGTGACCTGGCAGAACCAGGCATCTGAAAAAAGTCAGAAGCTTGTACTCATGCTTAACAAGCTGTTTTGGGGGGAACCTATCAGGGAGGAGAATATGAAGTGGGAGAAACAGGAGGTTACATCTAGGCAATGCAGAGAAAGGGGAGAAATTCGAATCAGGATGGTGATAAAAGAAATTATAATTGTCTTGAGCCTGTGCTTGTGCCTACTAAGTGACCTTTTTTTTTCACAAGGGGTTAGAGGTCAAGTCCTGTCAGATAATGACATGAAATAAAAATCTTTTTTTTTTTCTCTAAATTCACCCGTGGTCAGGTATAATTCTTGGTAAGATGGTGATTTTTAACATTAAGGAAAATAAACATTAAATGCAGTATTTTGAAAATGAAATAAAAGTCACAGTTTGTGTGTGTATGTGTGTGTGTGCATGTGTGTGTGTGCATGCGCGCAGATGTGCAAGCGTGCCAGATGGAATATAGAATCTGGCAACCCCCTTGTATCTTTCCACTGAATCTAGCATTCACCTGAGGTCAAAAGCCTTTCATTATAACCATGCCCAAATCTCTGTCAAGCTTAATTTAGCCTAGTCCTCCCTTATCCAACTACTTCCCACCCTTAATCCTATCAAAATATCTCTACCCAAATGTATTATGTTTAAACTTGCCTAGCCCTCTGTTGTCTATCATCTCTAAGCAGCTTTCATCTATTTCCCATCCTCATTCCCATTCCTGGAGTCTGACCTCAGTCCTGCTAAGGTCCTCCTTAGACTCCTCCTCATGATCCCCCCCAAACCCTCCTCTAGACCACCCCTAGATCCCTCCCACAGTCTTTCTGTATGTAAGATTCATCCTGCCTCCATGAAGCTGCTGAGATTCAATCGAGCACAAACTCAATCTGCATCAGATTGTTCAGACCCATTTGTCCAATACATGTGTCACGGTTATTCATAGTACTTAAGGGTTTACCCATCATGGTGAATCTTTAATAAACTTTGTTTTACTTTGGCTGAGAGAAGGTTTGAGTTGAATTCATTTGGCAGCACACAGATTGTTGGCATTTTGGGGTCCTGAGCACCCCTAAACTTTAACACATTCACAGGGGACCAACAGTGATCTTAGATAAGTCACTTCATTTTTCTATTATTCATTAATGTATCTGTAAAATGGGGATAATTGTACCATCTACTTTTTTGAGCTGTAGAAAGGAATACAACTTGAGAAAGGAAGGAAGGAAGGAATGAAGGAAGGAAGGAAGGAAGGAAGGAAGGAAGGAAGGAAGGAAGGAA
>NW_027185804.1:29205790-29211306 GCF_028583685.1 Petaurus breviceps papuanus
GGAAGGAAGGAAGGAAGGAAGGAAGGAAGGAAGGAAGGAAGGAAGGAGTATAGATTAAACAGTGTCAATTGATAAAAAGTAGAAACTGACTTCCCTTACACTAAAGGAGTTTACATTCTAATAATGAAGACAACACACATAAGGGTGTTGTTGTTAAGAAGAATATCTTGGTCCAAGGAGTCATAGGGCAGTAGTGAAGCCATAGGGAAATTTATTGATGGGGCTGAGACATACAACAATTGAAAGAGTAGTAAAATGAAGAAATTTACAAATCTATGAAATATTAAAGTACGCATATGTATAACCATACAGGTACACACAATTACTTGAAGAGAGTAAACTTAATGCTTCTTGGGATCTTTGCAACCTCATCACTTGACAGTGTCTGACTCATATAAAGAACTCAATACATGCTTCCTGGATCGTTAAATTTCTTATCTTTCTAGTCAAACTCCTTCATTCAACAGAGTCCAGAAAGCTAAATGACTCACCGAAAGTCACATGATTTACCAATATTTTTCTAGATAGCCAATATCTTAGTTTCTGATCTAGTGATCTTCATATCACACTGATTTTTCAGGCTTCTCTTACTGTTCTCAATTCTGGTGACACCTCTTCACCAACTACATGACTATGCCTTTCATTATCATCTATTACTTTGAAAATGAAAATGAAACATATTATTTTGGAAATGAAAGTGGTCAAGAGATTAAAGAGAATTGTTAATTTTCTTATATTACAGGGATTCATGATAAAATCATTATGGATACTTAGTTCAATGAGGCTGATCCCAATCACCTTACATATTAGTGGGGAATCTTTAAAAGTTTCCATGGCTAAATATTCAACTCAACAAATTTTTCTTAAAAATGTTCTTTAAGCAAGGCCTGGCACTAAATACAGGGGTTGAAAAGAACCCAAAGAAATAATCTTGTTCTCAATGAGCTTATATTTTACTAGAAAGAGAAAGCATTACTTAATCAATCTATAAAACTTGTAGTTATTCATCAATTACTATGTGCTAGGCTCCCCTATTTGCAAGAAATTTGTATTCTAATTATAATTTTAAAATGTATACAGTTTAAATAAGATATATATATATATACACACACATATATATGTGCATTGTATATTTGTATATGCACACATATAAATTTATAGATATGTGTGCATTAAACATGTATGCCAATGTTATTGTTCAGTTCTTTTTCAGTGTGTCCAACTCTTTATGATCCCCTTTAGGGTTTTCTTGGGAAAGACACTGGAGTCGTTTATCATTTCCTTCTCCAGCTCATTTTACACATGAGGAAACTGAGGCAAACAAGGGTTATTGACTTTTGCAGAGTCACACAGCTAGGAAGAGTCTGAGATAAGAAAATACAAAGTAATATGTTGTCATGTTTAAAGATGGAGAGTAATGATTGATGGTGGAAGACACATCAGAAAATACTTTCTGTTGTTTTGTTTTGTTTTACAGAAGATGAAACCTGTGCTTTGGAGTAAGTTAAGGCTTCAGTGAGCTAGAGGTAAACATGCAGTGTCTTCCAGGCATCCAGGCACAGATGTGGTGGTGGTGGTGGAATGGGACTTGTGCAAACACAAGAAGATGGGATATCTTGTTCGGTTTGATTGAAATAAAGCATTCATGAGGAAAATAAATGTGAAATAATCCTGGGTACAAGTCAATTTGTGGTGGGATGTTTATGTAAGATTCAAGATTTGGTGTTTTATACAAGAATCAGTCTCTGCTTAAATCACACTTGTATTAGAGTCAAGGGACCAAGCCCCTCAGGGTGGTGAGTAATGTTTGTCACTTAAATATGGTATCATTTAATGGTCATCATGTTCAAAAAGGTGTCTAGGGATAGGATCACTTGTGTAAGGATAGAAATCATTTCCTTTTTGCTCTATCTGTAGTCCCAGTGTTGAGTTCAATGTGTTGCATATAACAGATTCTTAATAGCCGCTTACTCTCTGATGGATTGATTGAATGAATGAATGAATGAAGGCTTGACAAGAGCTTAGTCCTTATTACTTAGTATTTACTCTGCAGAATTTTCTTTTCCCACTTTGAAGTTGTTAGAAGGTATATTTCCATGAAATAGAGGATACATGCAGAACGAGGGAAGTTAGAACAGCTTGCAAAATGGTAGAGGATTGTACAACACGCATCTAAATTTATAATTTGCATGTTATATGGTAGTGGAAATTGTAATGATTTTTGAGCCTTTGATAATCAGGTCATAGTTGGAAAAAAATACACATACACAGATATACCTATATCTGTGTGTGTGTGTGTGTGTGTGTGTGTAGAGACAGATAGATAGATACACATATATATATTCATACCACACACAATTTTTTTTTATCTCAGCACACAGATGAGCAAGTAGGAATTAGAAACAGCTGATTTTACACATGTTTTGACATATGATATGCATATGTATGTATAGATATATTTATTTATATACCTCAATGTATATGTTTATAACTGTATATTTATCTTTATATTTTTGTCTACCTATCTATTCATACACCTTCCTTTCACTACACATGGACCTGGAAATAGACAAAACAATCCTTTTCAACATTTGTCTATAGCTAAAGACTCACACAGAACTAATTATGATGGTCATTCAAATAATATGACAACCATCTTTTACATTAACTCATTATAATTTTTTCTTCTTGTCTTATACCTAGGGATGCATTAAGTGCCCTTTCCACCCTTATACTTTTTTCTAGATCTATGTTTTTTTGTCTTCCTTCTTTTTAGGTTCATTCATTTGCTTGTTTATTTTGGATTCCTATTTTTAGACGCAAAGGCCAAAGACAAATTGGTAAGCGTTATTGATCATTTTACACCAGTAGTTCCAAAAATAGGTTGCTAAAGTTGCTTTTTTTCTTCTACTTGGCACAGTGAGATTCAAAGCATGTCCCTTGGCTCATCATATAGGAAAAATAAAGTGGCACCAAGAAGCAGTTAATGCGGGCCAAGTAGCAGGTCTGGCATGCAACGTGGCAGCATCAGGACCCTCGGCAGGGGCTTCAGGGCTTCGAGGATGATCACAAGCACCATGTCAGGCTTCCAACCTGTCCCAGCCACTCCTGGGCTAGGGGAGGCTGCTTCTGCTTTGATTAATATCCCATCAAATGATCTGTCCTTGTAAGATTTCATTCCACTCCCATAAGGTCAAAGAAGTGTTTCCCTTCCACCTGTAAACTTTAAGCCTACTCATAGATTATTAGTGGCCTGTGGATTTCAGGTGTTGTCTCTGTGAATCATTGGGATTCAAATCCCTTTTGATTTAACAGATGAACTGTGAAATGAATGATTAATAAAGAGGTGATAATTTACAAGTAGGAGTCTATGGCTTTGGGGGGAAATTATCTTCTCCCTACAAAATATGCTGTCTCTGCTACCTGATCTATCCTAGTATTTCAACATTTAAGTAATTTTAATTACTTTAATTTTAATTTAATTTGGAGCAGATTAAACCAGTAGATAGAGGGCTAGATATGTGTTTGGTAAAATGAGGCTTCCTACCACATACATTTCATAATTTTATGACTCTAGGAAAATCACTAAATTTTTCATGACCACAGTTTTTCTCATCTGTAAAATAGGGATAAAAACACCGACCTCATACAGTTGATATTAGCAACAGATTTAATAATGTGTTTATTGTAGGATCAAAGTAGCATGAATTTAGAACTTGAAGGGAATGTAGAGGCAATACAGTCCAGTTTCCTCATTTTATAAAAGAGGAAGCAAAGGAAGGTTAAGTGACTTACCCAAGGTAATACATGTAGTATCTGGTGTAGGTTTTTGGCCAATGTCTTACTGACACCAAGTCCAGAACAATATCCAGTATACTCTGCTGTTTCTGTTTAAAGTAGGGGTTCTTAACTGGGAGGTCCACCAACCCCCAAGAGGTATGCAGAGAGATTCAGAATTCCTTGACCTTGAATGGGAGGGAGGGGATGGGAAATGACATATTTTCACCAAATTGTAATTGTAATTTAGCACTTCCTTCAATTAAAAAAATAAACTACTCTCACAAAACGTCTAGACTTCACATAACATTAAAAGGAACCCAGAAAACAATAAATGTTAAGAATTTTTGCTTTAAATACTTTGCAAACTTTGATGTAGTTATTATTGTTAATAACATTAATAATTTTGATTCTGATGATAATGGTGATGGTGACGGTGATGGTGATGGTGGTGGTGGTGGTGATGATGATGATGATGATGATGATGCTGATGATGATAATGATGATGATGAATAAGATTTCTGGAGAATGGGCAGATATAGATGGTTTACAATATTTAAGAGTTGAAGGAAATAGAAAATCAATGAAACAACCTATCCACTAGACTAATTGTCATCATTATATTTATTGAAATAGTACATGTGGTTAGGATTATGATTATGACAATCAGCTTTATCATCAAATGCTATGATTCCATGAAAAAAAAAAAACTTCAGAAGATTTTGTATTTAGCTCAGTGTCTGTGATTTCCCAATTCTGATGTTGTTATGTGATTCAGGTAACTAGAATTATATCATTCATTTATACTATGTTGCCATATTGTGCTGGGGCAGGAGAGAAATTTGCATTTAGAGGTGCTTATAATTTCTTTCATTTAAGTCTTCGGTCGTCACCGGCCTCCTAGGAGGAATTACCAGACAGAGCACCCGAGGTTTGCAGGAGTTGTTTATTCAGGCTCAGCTACATCTCTACTTTGATCCTGCCCCTTTTCTTTTTCTTTTCCTTTTTTTTTTTTTGCTTTTTGGAGGGCAATTGGGGTTAAGTGACTTACCCAAGGTCACATGGCTATTTTTTGTGTTAAGTGTCTGAGGCCGGATCTGAACGCAGGTCCTCCTGACTCCAGGGCTGGTGATCTATTCACCCTGAACTTCCGCATCAGCGCAACTTATAGGTACACATAGCCAATCATCTTCTACAGCTCTATTCATTACCTTTTAAGGTCATACATCAAGCAAGCAGGCACTAGCCCATATACCATTACTTCCTGGCCCCCAACAGTTATGTGATTCAGGTAACTAGAATTATATCATTCATTTATACTATGTTGCCATATTGTGCTGGGGCAGGAGAGAAATTTGCATTTAGAGGTGCTTATAATTCTTTCATAATCATTATCATGTGCAACATTATCAAAATCAAAAGCCTTTTTTTAATGAAGAAAAGTACTTGTAATATTAATTGTGCAGTTATAAGCCCAAAAGTATCTTGCTCTCACTCAGATTTATGCCTCCATGGCATAAAATAAAAGAGAAAGCAGATATATCGTTTGCAGGGGTGAGCTATGTTACTGTTCCAATAGTTATGAAGTTAGCATAAGAATCTCTAACAGGAAATCACTGAGGTAGTCAAGACTTGTCAGCAAAATGAAAAAAAATATATATTTTCTTTTTTTTCAAATGCTTTATTAACTACTGATTTGCATCATTCATTTCTGCCAGATTTTGAGTTACACATTTTCT
>NW_027185804.1:29211706-29213870 GCF_028583685.1 Petaurus breviceps papuanus
AGTTTACCTCAAATTGTCTCCCCTCATCTCCTCTCATTATATTCCTCTCTCACCTCTTAACTCACCTTTAAAGAATCATTCCTTCCTATTAAATTGGTCCTGTGCCCTCTATGTATGTATACCTGTAAACATATACACACATTCACATATGTAGTCATATACACATATACCCTCATATATAGACATATATATATATATATATATATTCCCTTCAAAGATTTTCATACTGAGAAAAGTTTCATCAATTAAAATTATTGTTTTTCCATGTAGGAATGTTAATAGTTCAATTTTGATGAGTTCTTTATGATTTCTTTAGCCTGTTTACCTTCTCATGATTCTCTTGCTTCTTGTATCTGAATGTCAAATTTTCTATTCAGCTCTGTTTTTTTTCATCAAGAATGCTTGAAAGTCCTCTATTTCACTGAATGACCATATTTTCCCCTGAAACATGATACTCAGTTTTGCTCTGTAGATGATTCTTGGTTTCAATCCCAGCTCCTTTGCCCTCCAGAATATCATATTCCAAGACCTTTGATCCCTCAGTGTAGAAATTGCCAGATCCTGAGTTATCCTGATTGTGTTTCAAAAATATTTAACTTGTTTTTTTCCTTGTTGCTTGTAATATTCCTTCCTTGATGTGGGAAATTTGGAACCTGGCTATAATATTCCTAGGAGGTTGTTTTTTGGGATCTTTTTCAGTAGGTGATCTGTGGATTCTTTCAACCTCTATTTTGCCCTCTGGTTCTAAACCATCATGGCAGTTTTCCTTGAGGATTTTCTGGAGGATGATTTCTAGGTTCTTACTTTGGTCATGGCTTTCAGGTAGTCCAATAATTTTTAAATTATCTCTCCTGGATCTATTTTCCAGGTCAGTGGTTTTTCCCATGAGATATTTCACATTGCCTTCTATTCTTTCATTTGTTTGGATCTGTTTAACAGCATCTTGATTTATCATAAAGTCATTAGCTTCCATTTGCTCTAATCTAATTCTGAAGCAATGATTCTCCTCAGTGAGCTTTAGAGATTCTTTTTCCATCAGGCAAATTCGGCTTTTTGAGGCATTCTTCTCCTCATTGCCTTTTTGAGCCTCTTTTGCCTTTTGAGTTAACCTATTTTTTAAGGTGTTATTTTCCTCAGTCATGCTGTTGACTCTCATTTCGTTATTTTCTTGCATTGTTCTCATTTCTCTTCCCAATTTTTTCCTCCACTTCTCTTATCTGCTTCTTAAGGTCCTCTATGGCCTGTAACCAGCTTGTATTTTCCTTTGAAGCTTTTGGTGCAGGAGTTCTGACTTCACTGTTTTGCTCCTGTTCTGTGCTTTGCTCCTTTGTGTCCCCAAAATAGGACTCTAATGTTGGAATCTTCTGTATGCTTTGTTGCTTTGCCTGGTCATTTCCCCCCTCAGTCACTTAACCCCTAGGATTTTTGCCGCAGTAGGACTCTGCCACCAGACAGGGGAGCTTTCCTCCCAAACACTGGGGTTTTTCTCAGCTGCCAGAGGTATTAGATGGGTGTCCTCTCTGAGACCTCCACACGCTCTGGCAAGCTGGACACACACCCAAAGAACCTCCACCCTAGACTGCAATACAGATCCAAGCAGGTTAAAACAAGATCAATTATCCCTCAGACTGGTCACTTGGTCCTCCTACACTCTGCAGGTCAGGAGCTGATGCTGCCACATGGCACTGGCTGGCTGTGCTGGTCTCAGTGGCTTATTGCCACAGGGGCAAAAACCATTCAATCCGACTTACTGGGTGCCAAAGTCCATACTTCACTGACGTCTCACTTTGTCTTTCACATCTATGTGTTCATAATTCTGGAAAGGGCCACAGCTGCTGCTTATCTGGAGTCCCTCCAGATTGGTTGGTCAGACCCACCCTGGGGCTAAAATCTCTTGCTCACATGGGCCTGGGCTCAGTTCCCAGAGCCCTGTGCTGGCCGATTCATTTGTAGGCCTGCTGGGCTGTCCTCAGCGAGAGGTTAGCTTCTCAGTGTCATTTTGTGTGTTCTGCAGCTCCAAAGTTTAAGTCCCCTTTTTACATTGATTTGAGGAGCTGGAGCTGCTCAGAAGTCCTACTTCTACTCTGTCATCTTGACTCCTGAACTGAAAAAAAAAAAGATTTTCTGCCTGTGTGTATGTGTGTGTGAGTTTGTGTGTGTGTGT
>NW_027185804.1:29213970-29226209 GCF_028583685.1 Petaurus breviceps papuanus
GAGAGAGAGAGAGAGAGAGAGAGAGAGAGAGAGAGAGAGTTGGGAGGCAAGAGAGAACATAGATCCTTATAGGAAGTAAATCCTAGGTTCAAGGACCTGAAAGTATATTAGTAAATATACTGATTTGAAAATTAAGAGACCTGGGTTCTCTTTCTGAATCTATCAGTAGCTAATGGCATAATTTTGGCCACACATCTTGGCTTTTAAAATGAAGAACCTCGAATACATACTTCAATAAATTTAATAACTCATCAATCATTGTGCATCTAATATGAACCAGAAATTGTGTTGGGTTCTCAGAAAACAAGGACAAAATGGAACTCCGGCCAAAAGGAAGCTTGTATTATACCACTGTGAACACAGTGAATACTCATATGGCTAAATATAAAACATTTATAAAATCCTACAAATAAATTTAGAGATTTCAAGGGGTAGAGAGCAAGAACACTGGGTGAATTAGGTCAAGTCTCATATTACACTGTGACCCCTGATCAATAGTTTAAAGGAAGCTAGATATTTTAAAAGATCAGGAGGGAGTGAATTCAACATATGAGACTAGTGTTCACATGACATGAAGGTAGAACATTAAATGTTGCACACGAGGCAAAATTGTAGGATAATTTGAATGAAATAGTGAGTGTGCAAAGGGGAATATTTTGAAGAAAAAATGGAGAGAAACTTGGGAGGCATATGGGGGAAGATTCTAAGTTTCAAGCTAAGGATAATAACTGAGTTAGAGAGTGACACAATCAGATTTTTCTTTTAGGAATATGACAACAACAACATAAAATATCTAACATTCACATAATGCTTTAAGTTTGCAAAAATTTTTGCAAACATCATCTCATTTCATCCTTATGAGAACCCTGAGAATTAAATCCTATCAATGTCGCCATTATTCATATAAGGAAACTGAGACTGAGAGAAGATAAATGAATTGCACAGGATCACACAGCTAGTATTGATCAATAGAAAATCAGTAAAGATGGCTAGAAGTAATCATTATAAGAAAGGCTTTCAAAATACATCAATACACTTGATTGAGCCGAGAATTTATCCAACCATTCTGGGAAGCTATTTGGCATGATGCTAAGAAAGTCCCTGAAATGTTGCTGTCCTTTGACCCAGAGATCACCTGCTAGGAATATGTCCTGAGAAAGTAAAATAAAAGAAGGAAAGGAACCATATACACCAAATTATTAAGAGTAGATGATTGATCAACAAATTTTAATATGTGAATACAATGGAAAATTATTGTGGTGTAAAAAAAATATAATTTTGTATATAATAAATATAAAAATATATAATTTCTTCTCTTCTAGAGGATTAATTTAAAAAAAAAAAGAATGGAGAACCTGGCATGTCCTGATATAGAGTAAGCAGAACCAAGAAAATGCTACCTACCTACCTATCTATCTATCTATCTATCTATCTATCTATCTATCTATCTATCCATCTATAGATAGGTCAAAATGGGAACATGTGAACACTTTGTAACCACAATGACCAAGCTTGATCCCAGAGAAGAGTTGAGGAAATTCATCTTGTTTTAAGTAGAGGCTTATGGTTATAGAATGTTCCATGTGCTTTCAGATACCCACTTTATGTATTAGTTTGGCTTTACTATTTATTTTTTACTCTATAAGTTATCAATATAAGACATAACTTGCTATAACTCTTAAAAGGCATAGCAATGCACATAAAGGAAATGTACTTAAAAAAAGTATGTTTGTATAAGGAACTTAATGCAACAACACAAAAATAAAAGATAAAAAAATTAAAAATATTTGGTATTAATAAGCATAATGCAAAGCTTCAATAGTCTTGTAAATTTACTTCTTGTGAGACTCCCTCAATCCCCCATTAACCTGGATAAATGAATAATTACTATAGATGAAGCTTTGAGAAATAGTAATCAAAGTACAGTGGAAACTACCTAGTAATCAAGGTACAGTAGAACTACTGAAGGGATATGAATTTTTACAAATCAAAGAGTTCACATATCCAGGAGCTAACAAAATAACAGACATTATGTGCATGAAAATGATCATGGAAACCCAAAATCGGGCTTGTCATGGTCACATCTAGTGTAAAATGAAAAGGTGAATTTTGTAAAATGTCTTAAAATGAAAATGGCAGATTTTCTTTGGAAGATTGGATAGGTAATGAAGACACTGTCTTCTCTATTCTTGTCTTTTTTTTTAATAACTTCCATTGACAGGTGAGTTGGCCAAAGATTTTAGTCAATGCCCCACCCCCCCAAAAAAAAGCAAGATTCATCACACTAAAGTTCATACTGTGTTTATGCTAAAAGTGCTTTTTTTTTGAGGTTTACACAGTAAGGATTTCTAATGACAGATAGGATGTGATGTGATGTGTGTGTGTGTGTGTGTGTGTGTGTGTGTGTGGTTTCTTAGAAGAAAATATTACAATGGGGTTTTAAGAACTATAAACCTTAAAGCAATGATATATTGATTGAGTTTAGTAGATGTTTCTACTATATTTCAAATGTTTTATTCCAAGGACTCCCTCTGCAAAGAAGTTGAAGAAAATACAAAATTTAAAAAAGATTGGGTTTTAAGTCTGAATCCCAGGTATGGGTCCTAGCTGTGTTCCTTATAAGCAGTATGACCTTAGGCATATCTCAGTACTTCTGGGTGTCATCTGTTAAAAAAAAATAGCAGAAGAGACAATAACAAGTTTGTGAAAACTCATATTTATAAAGAAAGTGATTTGGAAAATTTAAAAAATGCTATGAAAATATGAGTAATTTTCATTTCTTCAAAATGACATGCCCCAAACTATCAAAACTATCATTGTAATTCATGGATTATACACACTCATATACACATGTGCACACACATGCACATGTACACACACATATGCATCTACACAATTCTAGACTTACACAGACTGGTTTTTTATTTTGGGGGAGGGGGTCTTATCCCAAAGGACTATCTCCTCTTCTTAACTCATTATGTACCTGGATAAATATTCTAAATAAAAAGGCACAACTAGTGTATAGTTTTTATTCCTGAGTATGAATAATGATATCTGTAGTTCCACACAAGAACTTAAGGTAATAAATGCATATTTGGTAGAACAATCTTCATGTAACTCCATAGATAAAAAATACATAATAAATAGAACCATGGAAACCATAAACTAATTCAGAAAATACATAAGGGACTGACTATACGAAAATTCCACTGAATCCTTTTTTAATCCCATAGATACCCTCGAAGCCCTTTATAATCAAACCCTATAGTCCAAGTAATTACTGTACTGGTAAAGGGCTTAAGATGAGTGAGATATCTTACTGCTGGATTTTATGGCTCTGTTCTCTAAAAAAAAATGCTATTACATAAATGTCACCTATGATGATGGTGATGATAATAATGGTAATGGTGATAGTGATGGTGAGGATGTATTGGATACTGGGAACCATCCTTTGGTTTAAAAGAGTCACTCCTTCTGTCTCCCCAGGGACATTACAGTCTTTTGCTTATTATTAAGAGTAAAACATTATGCTAACATCAAGAAGCCATTTTCGACCAAGAAGTTTGTAGAAAAGAGAAATCAGCAAGCAGACCATAAATATTTTCCTTAAGAAAGGGTATAATATGAAATCTGTTTTTTGTTTGTTTATTTTCTAAGAGTAAAAGCACATTCTACTTACACAAATTGTTTGCAAAAATAATTGAGACAGTTGAAGTTTTATTTTCAAAGAACAGCGAGTTATCTGTAAATATCTTAATGTTAGTTGGCCCATCTGTGATCTGAGATTATGCTAAAGTAAGAAAAATGTCCCCAAACTATCATTAATGTGATAGTAGTGATAAAAACTAAGAAACCAGCTGCAATCTACCACATAGAGACTGCTCTTCTAAAGTGTGGTGGGTGCATTTTTCCTCGAATAATTTAAACTGAAGCAGTTTCCCTGGTTTGGAGATTTTATAGTTAATTCTAATTTTAGTTACCATTTCTAAAATATGGTTGTTTGTGTAGCTATGAAATAAAGTTTTTTTTCAAAAAACAGAATTTATTTTGTATTCAAATATCAATATACTTGTTTAGACCATTTGTGGTATATTGATGGTGATATTAATGTGTTGATATTAATATTGAAATGTTAAATTCTGGAATTAAAATACGGCCTTATAATTCTATTAAAATGTACTAAGCATGGTGAGGATTAGGAGGAATGTACAAATAAAAATAACAATTCGTATCTGGTTTTCTGTCTTAAGGTTTCTCTTATAACACCTCCAGCTTAAGATGGTACAATTTGTTGCCATTTGTGGACAAGGAAGCTGAGGCTTTGGCAGGTTGCATGATGCACCTATGATCAAATGTTAGTATGCCTTAAGACCAAACAAGAGAACTTTGTGTGAGGCAAAAAGGCAGGATGAGGTAGAAACAGGAGGCATTATGTTTCAAGCAGATCAAACAACTGTCACCTTCTCAGCCATCAAGAAATGACTTTCAGTACATAAGCTCTAAGGATGTGAGTAGGTTATAAAACACAGTAAGTAAAAACAAATAGAATAAAGGATCTCAGCAAAGAAAGGTATGATAGAAATGAAAATGGAATAGTCACCACCAGCGGACAGCCCATGTACCTCATTGGTATACTTGCAATGTCTAAAAAAGCAAGAAAAAGACAGTCAACTTGTTGCTGACATAAGAAATAAACATGGATAAGAATCTCTTGTGAGGAGTAGGCAATGGATAAGCTGTGATCTTTATTCTTAGGAAGGCAGTGTTACAATGGAATTGTAATGTCAAATGATCTGGGTTCAAATCCTGACTCCACCTTTTGATAGCTTTATGATCCTTCATAAGTCACTTAACCCCATTAGTCCTTGGTTTCCTTATCTGCCAAATGAAGAACGTGTACTAGATGATTTTTGAGGTCCCTTCCATTAGGAATGATCCTATGATCCACATTGATGCAGATCACAAATACATTTGAGCATTTGAGAAGAGAAAGGTTCAATAACTTTCCTAAAAGTTACAGCTATCTACAAATCTGATGTGCTTCCTCAGGAGGGATTGGGTACCTTCTTATTGGAAGATAACAAGAGAAATTTAAATGGCAATTTGTGGAGTGTATTGTAGAAAGAATATAATTTTAAATATGAGTTCGATGAGATAGTCATCAGCATGCTTTCAGACTCTGAGAGTTGGAGAATTTACAAAGGAAAAAAAATAGTTCAAACCCTCCTATGATTATTTATTCCAGACATCATCTAAAATCTGAAATTTGCAGAATTTATAAAGGAAAAAAATTAGTTTAAACCCTTCTATGACTATGCAGACATCATAAAAAGGGGACCAAACAAAGGAACCCAGCACATTTCTTCTAGGACGCTGTTCCTTAGGAACCAACCATGTCTATCAAAGAATAGGTCTTTGGGTGTTAAGTAGACCTGCAGCAGAAAAAGATTTACAGACAAATTAAACAAAACTCAAAGTGGTATTGGCTGCCATCCTATCCCCATGCCTATTCCAAGCTGCATAAGTCAGGTACTGAAGAAGGCCTCCCTCTTCCTTCCAATACTAAAACTAGTTTACCACCTGCGTCTCCCCACATATCTGTAAATAATAGATTGCCCCAATTATGCTTGAGTTCTGTTGCTCTGCATTAAAAACCAAATGCAGCAGTAGGGAAGATTTATGGCTACGTGTCTTCTTTTGAATTCTAAGTCTGATAAGCAGAGAAGTATGAATTATTAAACTGAATTGTTGCTTCACAGAAAGGCTGGTAATCAAGATTTGCTTGCCTGAAACAAGGGACCTGTTAACTAATTTCAAATAACTGTCATCTGCCTAAGAGAATGCTGCATGTAAAGGTCAACTTCATAATGAAAACCTGACTTTGAGGAAAAGGAATACTGATCCTTGGGTTGTATAATTCACACAAAAGCGACAGGAGCAGATTGGATGAAATAGTATCTAGCATCACCAATTGAAGTTAAATGCTTCTGTTCAGTTACGAAGGACTTTAAAAGAACATTAAACAGTAGTAGATGCAATCCAAAAAGTTTTGATATTGAATTATAAGTTGCACTTGAATTGTAAATGAAAGAGAATGAATTGAAATTTAGAAAAAAGGCTGAAACATCTCAACATGCAAAACTTCCAAATAATGTTTCTACAAATGGAGATTTTTTTCTTTTCCTGAAAGTTCCTAAAGCTTTTGAGGAAAATGAAAAATGAATCAATTTTAGTAGATAGGAATGGTGAGTAGAGAATCAATGATTGATTGCCAATTTGAAACATCTTGAGTTTTGAATGGTATCATATTGTAAGTGGATGATGAGAAAATCCCTTTCATTTTCCTTTTCACTGTAGGTGAGTTATCTGGTACTTCATTCTAGCTAAATTTACCTAGTTTGCTCATCCACAAGATCAAATATACAATGTTTCCATTCTTAAGAAAGCTTTCACGTAGTTCTCAATGTTATATAGACATAGAGATATAGATATAGAGAGATAGAGATATATACAAATATGTAGAGATAGAGATATAGAGATATGGATACAAAAATAGAGATAGATAGATATGTATGTTTATATACATATATATAGTCTGTTGTCACATGTATTATATTTATATGTAGATTGCCAGAGTCTGTTGTTATGCATACGGTACATTGTTAGACAGGCAGACAGATGGACAGAGAGAGAGACAAAGAGAGAGACAGAGGGAGGGACGGAGGAAGGGAGGGAAGGAGGGAGAAAAGAAGGGAGGGAGGGAGGGAGAGGAAGAGACAGACAGACAGACTGCTTTCGAAGTTTATAAAATCATTCATAACCTAACCCATTCCATCTGTGGATACTCATTTACCTCAGATTAGGACAAATAAATAAATAAATAGAAGAAATACAAGAAGTAAAGGTTCCATGTGTTCACAGACACATGGTGTCCTGGTGAGACATCTGAAGGAATTGTTCCTGCCTTTCCTTACAGCTCAGGGTCATAGCTTGTTCTTTGTGCATAGCAGGAAATAAATTTGCATAAAAACAGGGCTGATGGAGATGCTCCTTGATCCTTTAGTATTCTGGCCAAGTTCCAGCTCCTACATGAGGCAACCAGAAAACCCTTCTTCTCCACGTAGCACTAGCCCCTCCATCATTCATGGCACGAAAAATGGCTCACCCAAGGTCTACATATTTGACTGGCAATAGGCGGACAATGTTGGACATGTCCTGTATAACCTCTCAGGAAGGATCTGTCAGTATATGCTCTAAGAGCTGTATCTTCACTGATTAGTCCCCCATTATATAGGTAAAGAACTTTGGAAACAAACATTCCTCTTGTAAATGCCAGTTACCCTCCTTTACACAAGGGTTACCAATCATTTCCAAGTTCTGACTATTACATCATATAGCTACAGCTGCATTTGAATCTAGTGGTCTGTTTACAACTCTTGTGGTATTTCCTTTTATCCCAAGTCAGAGCATTTTAAAGAAACCATCAGAGCAATCACAAAGAAGCAAAGACATTTCACATCCTGCTGTGGCATGTTCCCAAAGGATACAATGGATTCAGTATCTTTTGCATTCACCACACTGATGTTATCCAAATTGCAAAATTTGTAGTCACTGAATAACAAAATTTCAGAACTTACAGGGACCTTAGGGACAAACAGTGCCTGAAAGAATATGCTCTACAATATTTCAAAGAAACCAACATTTAGCCTCTGCTAGAAGACCAATAAGGACTGAGAATCTAATAACTCTTGTATCAGACTATTTCACTTTTGCAGCATTCCAATTGCTCTGACTTTCCCCCCTCATATCAAGCCCAAAATTGTGTCTTTGTAACTTTTACCTAGTATTGTATTTCCTACCTCTGTGGAGGCAGGATAAATCATGTTTCACTTTCTTATGGAAACAACTGCAAAATCTGAAGGTATCTGATGTGTCTTACCCCACTCTGACTTCAAGATTGCTCTTCTTCAAGGTAATAATTCTGTAGTTTTTCGTCTCAGTCCCAACAAGCAAAGAGCTGCTTGGGGAAGGATTCCTGGACATGCTTTTGGCCACCACCAATGTTGCCTGGACCTTGGCCAAGGGATTTGTACCCTACCTACCCTAGAAAAGAACTGCCACCATGGTGAAGCTAGGGAAGGCTGCTAAAATTAAAGTGGACCACAGAAAATAGCCCCTCTACCAAAGAATTTATAAGACAGTGAAGATGAGGACATGGCAGAAGATGAATAAAAAACAGTGGAGAATAAAAAAAAGTGGAGAAGATTTTGTCATTCCTCAGAAGAAGGGGGAAAAGGATATGGCCACACCTGCAAAGAAGGTACTGCCAACCAAAAAAGCTGTTGTTGCCACCACAACAGCCAAGAAAAAAAACCTTGACTCCCAGTAAGAAGGCGGCCATCCCCACTAAAGCCGCCATCACAATGAGCAAGAAGGGACCCACTCCAGCTAAACCAGCTGCCACCCTGGCAAAAGTGGCTGTGCCCTCAGACAAAGGGCCAAATAAATGGAAAGAATGCCTTAAAAGGTGCACAGTGAGTCTGAAGATGAGGAGGATGAAGAATTTGAGCTTACCAAAGCCACAAAATGGGAGCAGCTCCCACCCAACAAGACTCTGAGAATAAGGAGGATGAGGAAGAGGAAGAGGACAGTGAGGACAAGGAAGAAGATGAGGATGACTCTGAAGGAGAAACCATGGTCAGCACACCTGCCAAAGGGAAAGCTGCTGCCATCAAAGTCACTGCAGGGAAACTTGGTAAGGCAAAGGAATCAGAGGAGAAGGAGGAAGATGAGGAAGAGGAAGTGCTCCTGAAAAAATCACCTGAAAAGAGAAAAAAAAAAGGAAACGGGCAAACAGAAGGGCCCTGAAGCCAAGAAAAAGAAACTGGTCCCTGAAGCATCTCTAAATTTCAGTCTCTTCACTGGTAACCTGAACTTCAACAAAGCTGATTCTGTGCTCAAAACCAGTATCAAGGACTTCTTTGCAAAAAAAACGACCTTACCATTTGGGGTATTCATATTGGTGCCACCAGAAAGTTTGGCTACTTGGAATTTGAATCTGCTGAAGTCTTGGAAAAGGTTTTACAACTCAGTGGCTCCAAAGTACTTGCTTCTGCAATCAAGCTGGAAAAAGCAAAAGAGACCAAGAAAGACTGAGATGTAAGGGCACTTTTTGTCTAGAATCTGCCATATAATTCAAGAGGAGCTCAAGGAAGTTTCTGAAGATGCTATTAAGGTCAGACTGGTCTGCACCAAGGATGTAACCGCTAAAGGAATTACCTACACTGAGTTTAAGACCAAAGCAGATGTGGACAACGACTTGGAAGAGAAGCAGGGCACTCAGATCAATGGCTGAGCACTCATTCTGGGCTACACAGGAGAGAATAGCCAAGGACAAGGGAATGCTAGAGTGAAGACTAATTCCTGAGGTGGGAGCAACAGCAATGTGTGAGACTCCAAGACCCTGGTGCTGAACATCCTGGACTATAGCACCCCCAAGGAGAGCCTGCATCATGTTTGAGAAGGCTATGTCCATTCACTTGCCCCAGAACAACCAAGGCTGACCTAAAGGGTATGCATTCCTTGAATTTGCCTCCGTGGCAGATGCAAAAGAAGAGCCATCCAGCTGGCCTGAAGAAACATAGAAAGATTCATTTCAAGGTCCTGTGGGGACCAGGATGGTCACAGATAGGGAGACAGGATCTTCAGAAGATTTTGGTTTTGTGGACTTCAATTCAGAGGAAGATGCCAAAGTGCGAAAGAGGCCATGGAGGATGGAATCGATGCCAAAGAGGTTTTGGATCGATGGAAACAAAGTAACCCTAGCCTGGGCCAAGCCTAGGGGGAGGCAGCAGTGGTGGTGGCCAGGGATGCTTTGAGGACCAAGGAAGCAGCAGAGGGGTCCAAGGAAACTTTGGAAGTCAGGGTAGTTTCAAAGAAGGCTGAGGATGAGGAGGTGACAAGCCAAAAGGAAGAAAGATGAAGTTTGAATAGGTTCCCCCTTCTCTTTTCCCCTTCCATGTGAAGGGACTCTGCGGGGTTTTATCCTGTTGTCCAACCACTGACAAAGTCTTCTGAGGGTATTCCAACCAATGGGCAGCCCACACGTGTCTTGGATAAACCTAGATGACATTTCAAGTGAGATTGCATGGTGGTTTTGACTGAAATAATGCTTTTGACTTTTTTCAGAGACAGGTGGTATCTGGTAGAGGTCATCTTTTTGTCTATGAGTTGTCTTGAGTCTATAATGTTATACCCCATGTGCAAAACTATTGTTTTTCATTGTGTTTTGTTTTGTTTTGTTTTTCCTACACATAACTGTAGTGGGGTTTTTTTTGTTTCATTATCATCACGTTTTTTGGCTCTAAAGGAAAAAGGCAAATGTTTTCTCATGGTTCCTGCTTTAGCTCCCTGTCTTAGGACACATTAAAAGGGCCTAAGGTGAAAAAAAATACTAATTCCCAATTCCTACATGGCCTAAACTCAGTTCCTATTGTCATTCCTGGAAACTACCCTTGAACACTCTCTAGCTTGCCAATATCCTTCCTAAAATATTATGTCAAAAGCTGAATATAGGCTTCCAGCTCTGTTTAATGTCAGTAGGGCGCAAAGCAACAGGTCTATCACCTACTTATGCCTAGAAGGTATCCCTCCTATTATAGTCGTGTATAATAAAAGGTTTTGTAGATACAACACATCTCTGAAGACTGGTTTTGCAAATGAATTCCATAAAAATCCCTTGACCATTTTTAGACAAGTTGTTCAGAATCGATCAGTTGACCAACCATCATGCCTTCACTGTCTTCCCTGGAGGAAAATGGGGTTTAGATTCTTCTCTATTCCTACCATAATCTAGGTTTTATTCTCAGACAAAGGAATTTCTTTGAGCCAAAATCTTTAGTATTGATAGCACACTGGATTTGGAGTCACAAATACCTAGATTCAAATCCCCCACAGACTAGGTGTATGTGACACTTGCCATGTCACACAAAAACTATCTCAGTTTCCTAATCTGTAAAACGAGGAGGCTGAATTCAATGGCCTCTAAGGTGGCTTCCATGTCTAAATGTATAATTCTGTGATACTATTTACCAGGCATTATGGACATAAGGACAAACAGGAAAATAGTCCTAGCCCTCAAAAAACCTCAACTTCTGTCAATAGGAAGAAAGAATACTTCTAAATTCAAATCATAATATTTCTCAGTCCAAAACCCTTAAATGAAATTGTGAATCCCCAAACCCTGGATTCCATGAATATTTTCTCTCTCAGTAATCCAAAAATGCAAGAAATGCAGACAAATGAGTGTACCTGGGTAATCATCAACATAAATAAACATCTTTAACAAAAGTTTAGTGGTAATTTGGAACATTCTTATTTCATTAAGTGATCATGTACCACTTAAACACACTTCACTTCTATGCAGGCACTGCTTCAAACCTTTTTTTTCCCTTTTCTTTTAATTTTTTTTTTTTAGTTCTAAGGAGGGGTATGCATGACTCAGTAATTACAAAGCATTACTAAGCTTCTGTACTTACTTTCATCTTGCAATGAGATTAATAGTCATCCTTGGGACACCAGCTGGTTTCTATTTATCAAAAGGAGGATGGCGGCTGGCAGTTTTTTGAGAGCAATGAGGTACGATCATTGTGCACACACCTACTTGTTTCTTGGGGACTTGCAGAAGGAGGAAAAACAAACCACATCTGGATTCGATATGGAATTCCATATGACCTTTAATAAACAAACAAGTAGTGATGGGTAGTCATCCTACGATCTATAATGTCTATAATGTTACTACCATCACTTGATCAATCAATGAATATTTTTCAAGGGCCTCCTATGTGCCAGAAACTGTTCTAACAATTGGTGTTACAAAGAGACAAAACAGTCCTTACCCTTGAGGACCTTACAATCAAATCAAGTAGACAAAATGTAAACAAATTTATGCAAACCTTTATATACAGAATAAATAGGAAATGACAGACAGAAGGCACTAGAATTAAAGATGGTTGAGGAAGACGTCCTATAGAAGTTGGGATTATAATGGGCAGCTAGGTGGCGCAGTGAATAGAGCACCGACCCTGGAGTCAGGAGGACCTGGATTTGGATCTGGATTCAGACACTTAACAAAAAAACCTAGCCATGTGACCTTGGGCAAGTCATTTAACCCCAATTTCCCTCCAAAAACCAAAGAAGAAGAAGAAGAAGAAGAAGAAGAAGAAGAAGAAGAAGAAGAA
>NW_027185804.1:29226219-29261203 GCF_028583685.1 Petaurus breviceps papuanus
AGAAGAAGAAGAAGAAGAAGAAGAAGAAGAAGAAGAAGAAGAAGAAGGAGGAGGAGGAGGAGGAGGAGGAGGAAGAGGAGGAGGAGGAGGAGAACAACAACAACAAGAACAAGAACAAGAACAAGTTGGGATTATAGTTGAGAATTAAAGGAAATCAGCAGTTGGAGTAGGGAAGAGAAAATGTTCCAAGCATGGAGGAGAGCCAGAAAAAAAATCCCAGATCTGAGAAATTGGATGTTTTGTTCATGGAATAACCAGGAGTCATTGAACTGAAAAGCATGTCACTGGAGAGTATGTTGTGAAAATAATGGAGAGGCAGGAGAAGGCTAGGTTATTCA
The DNA here is from genome assembly GCF_028583685.1 of Petaurus breviceps papuanus. Lineage (NCBI taxonomy): Eukaryota > Metazoa > Chordata > Mammalia > Diprotodontia > Petauridae > Petaurus > Petaurus breviceps. Next base: position 29,226,558 of record NW_027185804.1, read on the forward strand.
GGGTTTAAAATGCCAAAGAAAACATTTTGCATTACATCCTTGAGGCAATAAAGGGGCCATTGAAGTCAATTGTGTGTTTGTGTGTGTGTGTGTGTGTGTGCGCGTGTGTGTGACACGGTTGAAAAAATCACTTTAGTATATGAATGGAGGATAGCTTGAATTGGGCAGAGAGGAGGCAAACAAACCCACCAGCAGCAGTTGAGGTGATCCTGCAATTAATAGCTTTTAATCATAGAAATTATCTTTTCTCTCTTACCGATTACATATATGGGTGTGTATATATCTATACATAAGTGTGTATTATATTATGTATGTATGTATATGTGTAGGTGTATATGTGTGTGTATTTCTCAAGCATTAGTTGATGCTTGTATTCTCTTTGACATTTTCTTCATCCCAATTTCTCACAGTCATAGTGATGTTTCGGGGGTGGGGGAATTCCATTTTCTACAAGTTTATGTTGACTTAAGATACAACATTTAGAAAGCTTTGTATAATTTTGCCTAATTAGATAAAATGTAAGTTCCTTGTAGGTTAGGACAATCTCAATTTCTTTATATTTCTCATGGTTAGCATAGTTCTGGCACATACTGAGAGCTTAATAAATGTTTATTGGATGGGCACATTGAAGGGGTTTAATAAATGTTTGTTGAATTGAATTAAACAGATCAGGTTTTTTGTTTGTTTGTTTGCTTGTTTCTCTGATCCATTAGGCTTCATGGTTACTATTATATTCCCATTTTATACATGTGGAAACTGAAGTTTCAAAAGATTAAATGATTTGCCCAAGGTCACACAGTGAGTAAGTTCCTGAAGCAGGATTCAAGCTCATCCTTTTGACTCCAAAACCTATGTTCTATCCATTTAACTGTTCCTACAACTTTAAGGCAGAGATTCCTCATTACCGATTGACATTCTTCTATTTCAAATGGGAATAAATTCAGTTTTCTAATTTTTAATCATTTTCATTAACATTTATGTCCTCAACCTCTCATTTCCACTCCCAAATTCAGAAAAAAAAATCACAACTCTTTTTTTAAACAAATATGCAGAATAGCACAGTATTTGTAAAATAGTAGGCAGTTAATATATATTTATCAATTGGGAGAAAAAATAAATATTAAAGTTCTCACAGTGTTCATGAACAAAAATGTATATTCCATTCTGCATCTTGTGTCTATCACCTCCCTGTTAGGAGTTAAATAGCTTGGTTCATCATCAGTCCTCTGGGTTCAAAGTTCTTATACAAATTTAGGAGGACATAAGAAGTAGGGTAAAAGAAAGAAGGATCTCTTTATAATTGTTTTTTTCCTGTAAGAATGAAATTCTGAATTAATACAATAATTTGCTGAATAGTTTTCATTATAGGACATATCTCTACCTATGCAACAGAATTTATTCATATGTCCCTCAGGTTCCATTAGAAATAATAAAAGTGTTGACAGAGATGAAATGTATTTATATGTCTGCATATGCATGTATTGTTTTCCTTAATAACTTTTCCTTAATAACATTCTCCTCAATAATAATGATTTATATTTGTGAATGGCAATTAGTACTAGTGTCTGAAAGCCTTAGAAGGAACCATTTCCTTTTTGTTGTTGTTGTACATACTAATAGATGGTTATCATTATTCCTTAGCAGGGAAGGACCTAAGGCCATGTCTCTGTGAACCAACAAGGTGTTCAATGTGTTTTTTGTAATTTATTTATTTACTTTCAATTTACAACATTGAGTTTCACAATCCCTTGAGTTCCAAATTTTCTTCTCCTACCTCTCTTCCCCACTCCCCACCCCTGCAGCATGCAATCTGATATAGGTTCCACAAATACCTTCACATTAAACATTATCAAGTTGTAAAAAAGAATTATAACCAATGAAATGAACAATGAGGAAAGAGAAACAAAACACAAAAGAGAGAGAGCAAGTAATTTGCTTCAGTCTGCATTCAGACTCTGTAGTTCTTTTCTCTGGATGTGGATGTCCCTTTCCATCATGAGTCTTTTGGAGCTGTCTTATAACCTTGTATTGCTGAGAGGAGTCCAGTCTATCAAAGTTATTTGTCACAGATATGGTGTGTCTTTGATTGTGTACAAAGTTCTCCTGGTTCTGCTCTCCTCACTCAGCATCAGTTTATATAAGTCTCTCCAGGTTATTATGATGTCTGTCTGCTCCTTATTTCTTATACCACAATAGTAGTCCATTACATTTATAATACCACAACTTGTTTATCCATTCCCCAATTGATGAGCATCACCTTGATTTCCAATACTTTACCACCACAGAAAGAGTTGTTATAAAAATTTTTGTACATACGGCTCCTTTTCCCACTTTCATGATCTCTATGGGATACAGCCCTAGCAGCATTATTGCTGGGCCAAAGGTATGCACAATTTTATAACCTTTTGGGCACAGTTCCAAATTGCTCTCCAGAATGGTTGGAACAACTCTACCAACAATGCATTGGTGTTCCAATTTTTCCACATCCTCTCCAGCATTAACAGTTTTCCTGTTTTGTCTTCTTAGCCAACCTGCCTGATAAGATGTGGTACCTCAGAATTGGTTTGATTTGCATTTCTCTAATCAATAGCTATTTGGAGCATTTTTCTCATATGCTTATTGATATCTTTAATTTCTTCCTCTGAAACCTGCCTGTTTATATCCTTTGACCATTTATCAATTGGGGAATGTCTTCTATCCTTATAAATTTTACTCAATTTTCTATATATTTTAGAAATGAGTCCTTTATCAGAGACACTGGTAGCAAAAATCCTTTCCCAGTTTTGTACTTTCCTCCTAATCTTGTTTGCATTGGCTTTATTTATACAAAAACTTTTCAGTTTTATGTAATCAAAGTTATCCATTTTGCATTTCATAATGATCTCTGTCTCTTGCTTGCACATAAATTCTTCCCTACTCCATAAATCTGACAGGTAAACTATTCCTTGCTCTCCCAGACTGTTTACAGTATCAGCCTTTATATCTAGATCATGCACCCATTTAGACTTGATTTTGGTATATAGTGTTAGATAATGATCTATGCCCAGAAGGTGCTCAATTTATAGAGTACATTATTCATGTTATGGCAGTCTTTTTCAGTGTTGGTTGCATAAATAAAAGAACAAAATCAAATCACAACTGGTTGCCTTTAAGCTACATGGAAGACTAGGTACTCTTTAAATGGACAATAATTATCAATAGGGTTTGAAAAGTGGGTGAAAAATCTGTGAAGATATAGTTTCAAAACTTTGACTTTATGTTTAGGTTAATTTTAAAAATTTTTAATTAATTAATTTTAAATTTAGTAAGTTCAGTTCGATCTAGAATTCCTTTAACAAGTTTCAATAGTTGCATTTGCTTACTGAGTTTACACTAGAAACAGAACTGAACTCTGTTGTTCAAAGAAGAATGGATTGCCTCAGTGTGTTGCTCCTCTGAAGTCAGGTTCTCCTGACTCCAGGGTCGGTGCTCTCTTCACTGTGCCACTAAGCTGCTCTACCCTTCACCCCCATTTCTTTTTGATTAAAATCCAAACACCTTAGCTTGCAATGTAAAGCACTTCTTGGTCTGAGACCAGCTTACCTGTCAAGGATCATTTCACATTTCTTTTGTCTATACATTCTAAGGTCCAGACAAACCATGCTACTTTCTGATCCATGAACTCAGCATGCCTTCTCCTCCTTTTATGCTTTTACATATGTTATCACAAAGTGCAAAGTTTGTTCCAAATCCCTCTTCCTATCTATGTCTTAGAATCTCTAACATTCTTCAAGGAGCAGTTCATGGACCACCTTCAGTAGGATGCCTTGCTCTAATCCCCTAGTTGTTAAGGTTCTCTCCTTCCAAATTAATACATATAATTTTATCTGAACATTGTGATGAATGAAAAGCCCCAAGAGACATAGATTCTGGGCAATTAATAATCATTTTATTAATTAGGTTAGCAAATAATAATAAATTTATGGTCAGGTCAGTGGTCTCTCTTCGTAACCAAAGACAAAGACCATCTAAAGCTTAATTATCTTTGGAAAAATGAGTGACAATGAAAAAAGCTTAGTTTAGTGAATAATTTATTGAATTTAGCAAATAATTAATGAGGGGGGTAGATGAGGAGATGGGCTGAAAGCCTTCAGATCTTCCTGCTAGGATAGTAGTTTAATTATGAGACTCAGTTGCCTTCTGTTATGTACACAAAGGCATTTATTTCTACACAGACTACTCAAATTCAACAATGAGGGAAACGGATGGTGAAGGGACATTCCAGGGCATGAGCCTAATGCTTTCACTGCTGGAATTCACCTAGTATTAGTTTGTATTTACACTTTAAAAAGAAGTAAATTCTCCTAGTTGGTGGGGTCCTGCCCAAGTTTGCAGAAAATATTCTCTGAGCATTAGGCCAATCTCAATATCAGTCCTGTCCTTTATAGACTGCCTGACCTACTAGGGCCAGTCCCTTAATGAGGAAATAAAGGGGGAGGGGACTTCAATCCTAATTTAGTTATTGGTTATTAATAGGAGAAAAATAATTTCTCCCAGTGTATACATTGTATGTATCTATACCAGGGGCCTGACTTGTTCTTTGAAATTTCTACTAGATCAGCACATTTATGTACATATCTCAGTAGAATATCAGCTTTTTGAAGGTAAAACATGTTTTTTTCTTTTTAAATCAGTGGAGTGTCAGGATCCCCATGCCAAGACTACCCTTTTCTTTTTTACTATTATTTTTCCTCTATTAGGAGACACACCAATTTCCAGAGATAAGGCCTAGCAAGCAAGTTACACGTGGTCATGGTTTTATTTAGATATTGTTTGTGTGCACACATGTATGTATGTATATATGTATGTATGCATGTATATATCTCAAGGTTGTCTCACTGCCTTGGGTCTACTCCTAGAGGAGATCCTGGAACATGTGTCTAGTTTCCTTCCTCAAACAGAATAAAAAATGCTTTTACTTATGACTACTTTTCGTTCTTTGGTTTTATTTTGCTTTATTTTTCAGAATTAACTGTGATTGTGATAACCAATGTGAGCTCTTTAGCATTTTTAGAGTTAAGAGTGATTGGAAAACTTCTTTGACTCTTTGGTCATTTGTTTTCACAGTTGACGAGTTCTTTGCACATAGTAGGTAATGAAAAAAAAAAACGTTCTGTGGCTTTGATTGCATTGGCACAGAGAGTCCTATCTCTACTATATATGTTTTGTGAGCAAATCAATGTTCCACCTAAAGATTTAGATTTTGTTGTTGGAGTTGTTGAGGTAATTTTTGGAGATGACATTTTCTCAAGTTCTTTCATTAGAAAACATATACATAATATCTCTATATGTATGAGCTATCAATGTATTTATCTATCATGTGAGAGGCTATATGATATGATGGAGAGAGGGAGAAATAGTGAGGGAGAGAGGGAGTGAGAGAGGCAGAGAAAGAGAGAGAGAGAGAGAGAGAGAGAGAGAGAGAGAGAGAGAGAGATTGACTGACTTCACACCAATATCATGTTTTCATGAACTGCTGTGTCAAATAAAAAATTAAATCATCACTTTTTGACCAATCCTTCTTACCAGGAGTGTCTATGAAATTTGGTAGATTGAGCCTATGGCAATATACACAACATCCATTACCATCTCCTTATTCAATGACTTTTTAGTTTTGAATACTCTGTTACAGCTAGTGATTGACTAATATGATTTTAGAGAAACCAAGGTCACTCCGTGGAATGATTTGACAGAGTGTCAATGTTGAAATAAAAATTTAGGGGGGAATTTGAAATATATGCCATAATTATATGTTTATTGATGATCAGTTCACTTCTTAAACAAAATTGTGACAGGAACCTTAGTGATGAAAAATATGAGGATTCAGTTACATATGTTCTGATCTTAAATAGGTGTGCTAAAGGATAGTGAAATCCCATTAGCTTTCATTGTCAAGGAAGAAGGCCCCTTCTTATATCAATTCCTTTTCATTATGTTAGAAATACAATCATTTCTTCTAACTTCCCCTTCCTCTTAAGAAAAAAAATCATTATAAAATAGATTATCCTGAAATATCTATTCTGTCATATTTTGAAGTTATATGACTCACCTATTAGATTTGCAACATCCATTTGTCTGCCTGTCTTTCTATATGTATATTACATCACTGTGCTGAAAAGTTTTTGTTTTAGTTTTTCCTGAAAAAAAACGTTCTACTTAGGCATAAAACCCCCCAAAAAACAAAAATACTCCTTTGATATGCAATTCCCTTCATTCCCAAGATTTGTCCCAGGGGCTTAGAGACAAAAGATTATCTACCTTCATTAGGTATAAAAATAGCAGACTCAAAAAATTTTAGAGTTGAGAGAGACATCAGTTCAAATTTAGACCTCCACACAAAAAATTCAGTCCTTCCCTTTATTTGATGTTATTTTAAATTTATGGAATAAAACGTACCTTTCTATAATATAGTAAAATAATAAAGATGATTACATAGGAAACTGAAAATCTAGTATTCTCAACTTTCTATTCCTTTTAAATATATAACAAAATTATTGTGTAAATGTCTTTTTTTTCTTTTCTCCCCTCCACAAACTCAAAATGACGGCATTAAACACAAATAGGTATATATGTGAAATTATTCTATACATACTTATCCTTGTCAGTTCTTTCTCTGGATAAAGATAGTGTCTTTCTTCATATACCCTTTATAGTTCATTTGGGTATTTATAATAAGGAAAATAACTCATTCACTCAAAGTCATTCTTAAAACTATATTCCTGTCATTCTTTACAATATTCTCTTGCTTCTGCTCATTTCACTCTTCATTATTTTGTGCAAGTCTTTCCATTTTTTTCCTAAAATCACTGAACTCATCATTTTTATATCATAATAGCATTTCATCAAAATCATATACCATAACTTGTTCAGCCTTTTCCCAAACAATGGGCATCCCTGCAATTTTCATTTCTTTACCACCACAAAAATAGTTGCCATAAATATGTTAGAACATGTAGGGTTTTTTTTTTTCCTTTTTCCCTAATTATCTTCAGAAACAGATCAAGTAGTGGTATTGCTGGGTCAAAGGGTATGGGTAAATAGCTCTTCAGGCAGAATTCTGTTCAAACTGGTTAGATAAGTACACAATTTCTCCAACAATGAATTAGCATTCCAATTTTCCCACATACCCTCCAATATGTGTTACTTTCCCCTTCTATCATTTTAGTCAAACTATTAGGTATAAATTTACCTCTCCCCACCAAAAAAAAAAATCCTTCCTAGCACACCCCCTACAAATGTAATTTGTTTAATGACATCCAAAGTTAAGTATCTTGTAGAACTTTAATTTCTAAGTATTTTCCCTTAAATCAAGTCTAAATTTAACTCTTTCCACCCCATCCAATGTTTCTAGTTCTTTTCTCTGGGACTGAATCAAATAAGACTCATCTCAGTTCTAGGTGATGATGTTCAAGTACCTGAAGATAGCTATCATAACTTTCCCTGTTAAGTCTTCTCTATTCCAGGCAAACCCCCCCCACACACACACACACTTCTTGAACTAATGCTCACATGGCATAAACTGGATGACTCTCATTTTCCTGGTTATCATCCAAATATTATCTAGTATATCAAATATGCTCCTTTAAAGAGCTATGTCCAGACCCAATTAAGGATTCTTGGATTTTTCTCCCTTATTTACCTAGAATTTTTTTTTTCATATTATGTATCCTACCACACGTAAGGGTCAACATTAAGAACCTTTCTTTTTTGCAGTCTAGTAGAACTTATTTTCTTACTCATGGACAGAATATTGCTACAGGGAGTTCTTTGGAACAAGGCATAAAGGCAATTATTTAATCCTGAAAAGACATGGGATCAAAAAAAGATGAAGAGTAAAATGAATAAGATGGTCAGTCAACAATGAAAGCAATCTCTCTTGCTGATAACCTCACTGCCACAGTCTTTGTTATTTTCACTGTAAAACTTAACAGATATCAGGAAGTCTAAGTAGATTCAGGCCTACAGTTCTTACTTTGAAAATAGAACATGTTTCTTATTTTTGCAAGTATGACAGCATGAGATGTGGGCATAATTATTGTTCTAACTGTCGCATTAAGACATGGGCAATAGTGTTGGCTAGGTGGCACAGTGGGTAAAGCGCCGGCCCCAGAGTCAGGAGGATTTGAGTTCGGTTCTGGCCTCAGACACTTAACACCCACACAAAAACCTAGCCATGTAACCTTGGGCAAGTTACTTAACCCCAATTGCCCTCCAAAAGGCAAAAAAAAAAAAGACATGGACAAAAGGAAGATAGGATTGGTTAAGAAGATTCAGAAAAGAATAAGATAGTTAAACAAGAATGAGTGAAAAGCCTTTTCTGTCAGACAGGGAAAATGTAAATTGATGGGATAAAGGAAGGCATGTAGGATCAAATCATCAGATTTATAGCTGACATAAACTGGGAAGATGACTAATACACTGAATGAAAGACTTAGGACCCAAAAAAGATCTCGACAGTTTGGAAAATTGGGTTGATTTGGGAAAAAAAATTGAAATATAGAAAGTATAAATAAACAGCTTGACATTAAAATTTTATAAGAACAGAGCCTTAAAAACACATAAGATGGAAGAGGTTTTGCTAAGTATCAATTTTTCTTAAAAACTAAAATAGCTCTCTGGTTTTAGTAGTCAAGTAAACGTGATATATTAACCAAAAATCTAATGTAATCTTGGGCATAGCACTAATGGTAAAGGAAGATCCACTTTTTCCTAATAAGATTAGATTAGATCTGTAATATTGTGTTCAGGCCTGGGTGCCACATTTTAAAAGGAAATTAATAATCTGGAGAGCATTCAAAGGAAGGTGACCAGGACTGTTGGAGTCATGGAGTTTATGTCATTTTAAGGAATGATTGATGGAACTATAGCTATGTACTTTAAAAGAGAGAAGACATGAAAGTAGACATAATTTTCTTCAAATATTTGAAGGGTTGTCATATATAAGTAAAAACATATGGGTCCAGTTGGTCCTGCTAAGAAGATTAGGAACAATGGGTAAAAGTAACAGGCATTTTTAGGAAAGAAAATCTTCCTGATATAGACAGTTGTGTAAAAACTGAATGGGCTGCCTTAGGGTAGGGAGGGAATAAGTTCTGTCTTATTTTGTTTTTTCACTAAAAGCTCTATGACTGCAAATCATTATCAAATAATAATTATATTAGATGGATTCTGAAGAGCCTACCAATGAAGATTCCTGTGGATCAGTTATGTTGTAAAGTTTTGATACATCTCAAAGGATAAAACCTACAGATACTGAAATCGTGGAGGGCAAAATCTCAGAGATAGTAAACAGGGATACAAGATGTATAGTAAACCCCTGACAAAAACTGTTTGTGTCTTCCCCCTTATTCCTATGTCAGGTTTGTTTGTAGACTTGTAGAGTCAAGAAAGTCCTTGAAAGAACATCTTATTTTGTTGTTGCGGTTGTCATCATCAACATCATCATCATCATCTTCATCATCTCATTCTTTTCACATTTTGTTTATAGCTAGAAATGGTTGATATCATGCTCTTCAGAGTAGATATGCACTCTTTCTTATGTAATTTATTGTGGAATATTATGTGAGTAGATATACCAACTAGGGTTTTAAAAATAATTGAATTAAAGTATGGAGGTTCAAACTCATATTTCATATACTCACAGAGAACGTCTGGACAATCCCTTTTGAAAAGAAAAGCACTGGGATGATGTGCTCCTTGACACTTTACCATCTAATTTTGATTCCTATTCACCAGTTCTCTAGATTTGGAAAGCTGTTGCTTCCAGTTGGGTTTTTGATGTTCTAGGAGGTGAAGATAGTGATGACAACAATGATTCTGAAAATGGTTTTAATGATAATGATTATTATACTAACGATGATGATGATGATGATGATCATGATTTACATCATTCTTATCACTTTAATAAAAGTTAGAGAGAAAGTCTGTGGAAAAGTCACTATTCCATAATTAATCTATGTAATGTTTTATACCTGATTGTGCAAGTGGACTATGTTATATAAATGAATAAAAATTGTGACATGTAAGATCATACTGTTATTCAAAGCAACTTTGGGAATATTCAAACAGAAAAAGACAACAGGGATCATAGGTACCTTGCCCTATTCCCAAGTGATTTTTATTTGATTTGGAAATCCCTGTATTTTGTGTCACCTTTTTCCCATGTAACTTAGAAATTATGATATTTGATATGATGACACCTTTTAAAAATTTTGTTCTTAAATGTATCTGTATCATTGGTATGTCTGTATAAGTGTGGCCATTAGCCTAGTTCTCTGATACAGTTTATTTGTTGAATTTTTTAGAATATTTTTCACATCTATATTTATAGTATTTGAAATTGTTGGTGGCTCACTTGTAAAGGATGGTAAACTTTTGATGTAAAATTCTAGACAAGTCATATTTTAGTTGTGTAATCAGTAGGTGCCATTTTTTGGCGGTCAGAAGTGGTGTGTTATATAGTATTTAAAGTCACTTTGCATCATTATCTTATTGTTACTGATGATAATTATAATAACAACACTGAGAGGTAGATAATAGAGCAAATATGGTCCTGGTTTTATGAATGAAAAATAAATCAGAGAGACAAAGTCACTTTCTTATCAATACCCAGGTCAATAGAGTCACAGCTGGAATTCTAACCCGAAATATTTAAGGCCCAGCAATCCTTTGACTATACCTCTAAAGGGTAGATCTCCCAGAAGATTCTTAAAACACTAAATCTGAGTAACACATCAATTCCACTAGAGGAAAGATTGAGTCATATAAGATAAATTTAGAGAAAGCCATAATTATTTATTGTCTATTAGCCATTATGTAGATTGTCAATGAGTGATAAGCAAAGGACATTTTGTTCATTAGGATCAAGTATTCTTATGAATAAATATGTTGGAATAGAGGTTCAAATCATCTCTCCTTTCTTAAAAAAAAACCAAAACCAATAACCTACTCTAGTTTCTATAATCTCTTCTACATTAAAACGACACAAATTCTCTCAATGCAATGTGGAATTCTCTGGGATAGAGTAACAAAGGACTATCACCCAAACATTCCTTGCACAAGGATAGTTTTAACTAAAAACTTAAGAAAAACGATAAAGAGGCTTCATTCATTCCCTGTAATGTGTGATTGCATAACATTTTCATGGAGTAGCCTCAGGAATAGTTTTTAGTTACAACTCATGGAGGCATGCAATATAGTAGTTGTTTTACCCATAATTTTCTTTTCTTGCTGTTTTCCTGTATCAAACTAAAACTATATCAAATAATAATTTTGAGATGCAATCTGGGTAATTACAATCCAAAAGAGGGAGGGGATAATATTCAAGTCTTATGATTTCTTAACTACATTTTAACCTACATTCTAACCTACAAGGAAAATCTAGCACGTAGTATCACTTTAAATGGCAACTGATTTTTCAGTCTTGCTTTATCAATTCAACTGTATCTCAGATGTTATTTGGAATTTTACATGTTAGAAAGCAGCTTTCTGAGACTTTTTGATATTTACCCAGACAAGATGTAAACAGTCAACAAAGATAAATTGTGCTGTATTGTGTATAATACCTTCTTTGTACACCTGATTTAAAGGGGTAATAATGATTCATTTGTGCCCTAGAATTGTACATGACTAATGTCTATGAGAAGGAAGAAAGACTAGCAAAAATTATGGATTCTGATATAGTTTAGGCAGTAGTAGTCAAGGTTAATCTTTTTTTTTTTGAGTAAGGCTATATCTTGCATCTACAACAGAAAAGAAGCTTTTTGATGATACACACTGCATAATTCTGATTTATGTCCCCAATATATGATAAATGGTAGACACTTGACAAAGGTTGTTATTCCTTTGGATTGATTGCAGAAATAACCACATAATAGTATTGGCTTTACTTGCATACTCAAGATAGCATTTACAATTCTGATGTGTAATAGAATCAAATCATCTTTATCTTAAGTTATAGACTTAAGACTGTTTTCTTAAAATATACTACCCCCCAAAAATTATTACAAAGCTACACATATAAAGGAAATCTAATTCATAGCGTTGTCAATTGATCTAACTTTTGGCAGGAGAGTATCTGGTAACTCTTCATTAGCAAGAACTCTTGAATGAATGAAAGAATGAAATCACCCCCTCTTTCTTCCATTTTCCACCTATAGCCCTAGCTCTGGGAATAACAATCAAATCAAGATTACCATGCCTGGGAGGGGATATTTTAATTTGTTAGCCTATGAATCTACTTACCATTCTAGTAATTTCCCAAACCAAAATATCCTTTCCTGGCAACCACTCCCATAATTTTGTTCTTGGTCTCTATTAGAATTAAAGATACCAAATTCTAGAAGATGGAAGAGTAAAAACAGGAACTTGCTTGAGTTCCCACTTCAGCCATCTACAATATCTATAAAAACAATGATTTGAAAGAAATTTTAGACTTATAAAACTCACAAAGTGGCAGAAAGAAACAAATCCCCTGCTGAAGGCAGCCTGGCAGGGTGGCAGTAAGGGTCTATCACACCAAGCTGGGAGTTGAGCTCAGTCCTGCATGAGCCATGCTGGCCCATACTCATGGCCCAGATCAGCCAGAACAGACTTCAGGAGAGTGAATCACAGGCAGCTGTGGTGGTTTCCAGATTTCTCAACCCACAAATGCCAAAGAGAAAGTAAAAGGTCAGTAGGAAACTCTGTTTAAACTGGGTGAGATTAGAGGGTGGTCCAGCCCCTGCCCCCAGGGAAAGCAGAGATAGCAGAAGAACAGCAACTACATCTGCTGCCTTGTGGCTGTCTATAGAGCTCCTACCCTGCAGATCATGGGGGCATCAAGCCACCATTCAGAGGATAGTCATTCTTGCTTTGACCTGCTTAGATCAGGGTTGCAGCCTTGGGTGGTGATCCTAGCATGAGGAACGCTAGCTTGACTGAGATTGTGGTGGCTGTAGAGAGGGAGCCCTCCTCATAGCTCTGAAAGCAGCTGCAAAAATCCCAGCAATTTGGAACACACCTGTCTCCACTCTGAAAGCACAGTTCTAACATGGTAAAAAGCTCAAAAGTCAAAGGCTGGCAAGATGAGTGCACAGAGGAAGCACAATCAGACCACAGAATCCTTTTTTGGGGAAAAAAAGGATCAAAACAAGGAACCAGAAGAATACAACAAAGTCAAATCTCCTGCATCAAAAGTCTCCAAGTAAAACAGCAACTGGCTGCAGGCCATGGAGGAGCTCAAGAAGGATTTTGAAAATCAGGTAAGGGAAGTGGAGGAAATATTATGAAGAGAAATGAGAATGATACAAGAAAATCATGAAAAGTGAGTCAACAGCCTGCTAAAGGAGACCCAAAAAATATTGAAGAAATGACACATTAAAAACAAAACTAATTCAAAAGGCAAAAGAGGTCCAAAAAGTCAATGAGGAGAATGCCTTACAAAGCAGAATTGGTAAGATGGAAAAGGAATTTCAAAAATTCACTGAAGAGAATAATTCTTTCAAAATTAAAATGGAGCAAATAGAAGCTAATAAATTTATTAGAAATCAAGATGCTATAAAACAGATGCAAATAAATAAAAAAAAAATAGAAGGCAATGTGAACTATTTCAGTGGAAAAACCACTGACTTGGAAAATAGATGCAGGAGAGAACAATTAAAACTTATTGGACTACCTGAAAGCCATGATTAAAAAAAAAAAAAAAAACCTAGACATCATCTTTCAAGAAATTCTCCAGGAAAATTTGCCCTGATATTTGAGAACCAGAGGTCAAAATAGAAATTGAAAGAATTCACCTCTTGAAATTCTCCTCTTGAAAAAGATCGCAAGGACCCTGGGCAGTGCAGAAGCCCTGACAAAGACTCCAGGTGGCACAGAGGTCTGGAGTTCAACCCTAGGCAGCGCAGAGGCCCAGATGCTGTGGTGCACAGAGGCCCAGAAGCCATGACACACAGAGGGCCAGGTGAGGCCTGATAAACATGGCAGCAAGGTAACTCACCAATCACAAGGAAACTGCCAGGCCTATCACTGCTGGGCTAGGACTGGACAGAGCTCAGTAAGGTTCAAATGCAGGGCCCCTGGCAGTGGCAGCAGCTACTCCTGGGAATACCAATCCTCAGTCTAGAAATTTAAAAAGCCGCTATGTGGACCTCCAGGGACCAGGATGACAGAGTGAACCCCGGCTGCTCCAATCCCCGCCTCTGACAGTGAAAACACAGTAATTATTGGCCCAGGGCAAAACGTTAAACAGTAAAGGCTTGGGAACCCTACAGGAAGGGCGTGGCTAGGATCCCACCTCAAAATGGGTAAAAAGCAGACTTCAAAGACCAAGACTCTGGAGTCCTACTATTGTGAGAGGGAGGAACAAAATTCAGAGGGAGACAATGTTGATTCCACAACCATAGTTGAAGCCTCAACAGGGAACTGGTGTCAAGCACAGAAAGTATTCTTAGATGAGCTCAAAAAGAACTTTGAAAACCAAATTAGAGAGATATAAGAAAAAATTAATAATTCTTTTAAAATCAAAATTGCAAAATTAGGAAAACTATCCAATGAAGAAAACAGCTCTTAAAAAGAAAAATATGTGATATGAAAAAGGAGCTCCAAAAACTAACCAAGGATAAAAACTTGCTAAAAACTAGAATTGATGAAATTGAAATGATTAACTCTATGAGGAATCAAGAACTAGTCAAACAAAACATTAAGAATGAAAAAATTAGAAAACGAAGTAAAATATCTCAAGGGAAAAGTAACTGTCCTGGAAAACAGATCCAGGAGAAATAATCTGAGAATCATAGGCCTACCAGAAAATCATAATGAAAAAAAATGAGGTTGGACAACATCTTCCAAGAACTCATCAAGGAAAACTGCCCTGAAATACTAGAACCAGAGGGTAAAATAGAGATCAAGAGAATCTGCTGGTCTCATCCTGAAAGAGATCCCAAGTTGAAAAGTCCACGAAATGTTGTGATCAAATTCCAAAACTGCCAGGTAAAGGAGAAAATACTACAAACAGCCAGAAAGAAACAATTCAAATAATGTGCAACCACAGTGATGATCACACAGGATCTGAAAGCCTCTACCCTGAAAGATCAGAGGAAGTGGAATATAATTTTTCGCAAGACAAAGGAACTCAAATTACAAACAAGTATCACCTACCCAGCAAAATTGAAAATAATTTTTCAGGCAAGGAGATGGTCATTCAACAATATAATGGATGAAAGGAAGGGGGCTGATAAGAAGGGAATACTGAGGGAGGCAGTGGTCAAAAAGAAAACTCTTAAGGAGGGGAATGGAGAAGGGGAGAAAAATAAAAGCATAAACAGGGGAGGGAATAGGATGGAGGGAAAAAGACAGATAGCAATAGTAACTGTGAATTTGAATGGGATGAGCTCTCCCATAAAACAGAGGCAGATAGCAGAATGGATTAAAAACCATAATTCTACAACATGCTATTTAGAAGAAACACATCTGAAACAGGGGGATACACAAAGGGTAAAGGTAAAAGGCTGGAGTAAAACATATCATGCCTCAGCTAAAGTAAAAAATGCAGGGGTAACAATCCCTATTGCATATAAAGCAAGAGCCAAAATAGATCTAATTAAAAGAGATAAGGAAGAAACTATATCCTGCTAAAAGGCACTGTCGAGAATAAAGCAATATCATTACTTAACACATACTCACCAAGTGGTATAGCATCCAAATTCATAGATGAGAAGGTTAGGGAATTAGAGGAAGAAATAGGTAGCAAAACTATACTAGTGGGGGACCTTAATCTTTCCCTTTCTGAACTTGATAAATCAAACCTCAAAATAAACAAGAAAGAAGTGAAGGAGGTAAATAGAATTTTAGAGAGGGGAGGAATGATAGATCTCTGGAGAAAACTGAAAATGGGGATAAAAAGGAATAAACCTTCTTCTCAGTGGTACATGGAACATACACAAAAATTGACCATGTACTAGGACATAAAAACCTCACAATTCAGTGTAGAAAGGCAGAAATATTAAATGGATCATTCACAGATGATGATGCAATAAAAATCTTATGCAATAAAGGGCCATGGAAAGATACACTAAAAACTAATTGGAAACTAAACGATTTAATCTTAAAAAAATGAGTGGGTAAAACAAAAAATTATAGAAATAATCAATAACTTCATCTAAGAGAATGACAATAATGAGACAACATACCAAAATTTGTGGGATGCATCAAAGGCAGTTCTTAGGGGATTTTGATATCCCTGAGTGCATACATGAATAAGTTAGAGAAAAGGGAGGTTAATGAATTTGGCATGCATTTGAAAAAGCTAGACAAAGAAGAAATTGAAAACCTACAATTAAATAATAAATTAGGAATACTGAAAACCAAAGGAAAAATTAATAAAATTGAAATCAAGAAAACTATTGAATAAATAAATAAAATTAAGCTGGTTTTATGAAAAAAACAATAAAATTGAAAGATCCTTAGTCAATATGATAAAAAAGAAAGAAGAAAACCAAATTAAGAGGATAAAAAATGAAAAGATTGAATCTACCTCCAAAGAAAAGGAAGTTAAAACAGTAATTAGGAATTTTTTTGCCAAATTATATGCACAAAAATTTGACAATCTTAGTGAAATGGATGAAAATTTACAAAAATATAAGTTGCCCAGATTAACTGAAGAGGAAGTAAATTACTTAAATAACCCCATCTCAGAAAAAAAAAAATTGAACAAGCCATCAGGGAACTCCCTAGGAAAAAATCTCCAGGGCCAGATTGATTTACTAGTGAATTCTATCAAACATTTAAAGAACAATTGATTCCAATACTCTACAAACTATTTGGGAAAATTAGAAGACAGAGTCATACCAAATTCTTTTTATGATACAAACATGGTACTAATACCTAAACCAGGAAGAGACAAAATGAAAAAAAGAAAATTATAGACCAATTTTCCTCATAAACATAGATGCAAAAATTATAAATAAAATATTAGCAAAAAGTCTACAGAAACTTATTTCAAAAATAATACACTTTGATCTGGTAAGATTTATTCCAGGAATGCAAGGATGGTTCAATATTTGGAAAACCATCAGTATGATTGATTGTATCAACAATAAAACTAGCAGAAACCACATGATTATCTCAATAGATGCATAAAAGACTTTTGACAAAGTACAACATCCATTCCTATGAAAAACACTAGAAAGTATAGGAATAAATAGAACCTACCTTAAAATAACAAGTAGTGTCTATTTAAAGCCATCAGCAAGTATTATACGTAATGGGGAGAAGCTAGAAGCATTTTCAGTAAAATCAAGGGTGAAACAATGGTGTCCACCATCACCCATCTTATTCTATCTGCTACTAGAAATGTTAGCAGTATCAATTAGAGAAGAAAAAGAAATCAAAGGAATCAAATGAATCAAAGAAGAAACCAAGTTATCACTCTTTGCAGATGATATGATGATATACTTATAGAGTCCTAAAGAATCAAGTAAACAACTATTTAAGAAAATAAATAAATTTGGCAAAGTTGCAGGATATAAAATAAACCCACATAAATCCTCGGCATTCCTGTATATTTCTAATGAAATCTAAACGCAAGAGATAGAAAGAGAAATCCCATTTAAAGTTACTGTAGACATTATAAAATATTTTGGAATCTAGCTGCCAAAACAAGCTAAGGACCTATATGAACACAACTATATAACACTTTTTACATAAATAAAGTCTTATTTAACTAATTGGAAAAAAAAACACCAATTGCTCATGGCTGGGTCGAGCTAATACACCACATATTTTCCCCTGTATCTTTATACTCAGTTTTGCTGGGTAGGTGATTCTTGGTTTTAGTCCTATCTTCTTTGACCTCTGGAATATCACATTCCAAGTGCTTTGTTACCTTAATGTAGAAGCTACTAGGTATTTTGTTATCCTGATTGTGTTTCCACAATACTCAAATTGTTTTTTCCTGACCACTTGCAGTACTTTCTCCTCGATCTGGGAACTCTGAAATGTGGCTATAATATTGCTAGGAGTTTCCATTTTGGGATCTTTTTCAAGAGGTGATTGGTGAATTCTTTAAATTTCTATTTTGCCCTCTGGTTCTAGAATATCAGTGCAATTTTGCCTGATAATTTCTTGAAAGATGGTGTCTAGTCTCTTTTTTTGATCATGGCTTTCATGTAGCCCAATAATTTTTAAATTATGTCTACTGGAACTAATTTCAAGGTCAGTGTTTTTTTTTTCCCAATGAGATATTTCACATCCCCTTCTATTTTTTCATTTGTTTTGATCTGTTTTACAGTATCTTGATGTCACATGAAGTCATTAGCTTCCAATTGTTCAGATCTAATTTTGAAGGAATTATTTTTTTCAGTGAGTTTTTGAAATTTCTTTTCTATCTGGAAAATTCAGTCCTTTAAAGCATTCTCCTCATTGGCTATTGGGGCCTCTTTTGCCATTTGTGTTTTTGGGTCTGTTTACTCACTTTAACAAGCTATTGACTCACTTTTCCTGATTTTATTGCATCATTCTCATTCCACTTCCCAATTTTCCCTCCACTTCTCTTACTTGATTTTCAAAATCTTTCTTGAGCTCCTCCATGGCCTGTAACCAATTCATCTTTTTCTTGGAAGCTTTTGATGCAAGAGTCTGACTTTGTTGTCTTCCTCCTGTTCCATACTTTGATCATTTTTGTCGCCAAAAAGTATTCTATGGTCTGTTTTTGATTCCTCTGTTTGCTCTTATTGTCAGCCAGTTACTTGACTTTTGAGCCTTTTGCCATGGTAGAATTTTGTTTCCAGAGTGGAGAACGCTATAACCCAAATCCCTGGGGTTTTTTTCAGCTCCTGGAACCATTAGGATTGCACCCTCTCTGCAGCCTCCAGAAGTCCTGGCATACTGGAGAAACATCCCAGGACCACCACATATGACAGTGATCCAGATCCAAAGAGGTTAATGCAAGAGAGATTACCCTATGAATGGTTGCTTGGTACCCATATGATCTATAGGCCAGGAGCTCCACAGGCATCCATGTGGCAACTGCAACTACAGCTTCCACACCTCCACCAGTACTTACCCCCAGATGTAGGGGCTGGACCACACTCTTTCTCTACCCTTCCAACAGAGTTCTCTACTGACTTTTTACTTTTTTTGGTGTTTATTGTTTGAGAACTCTGGAAACCACCATAGCTGCTGGTGATTCACTCTTCTGAAATCTGCTATGGCTGATGATGGTTGGGCCAGCCTGGGGCCGGAACCATGGCTCATGTGGGACTATGCTTGGTTCACAGTGCGCTGAGATATCCCCTTCCTGTTGGCCTGGCAGGCTGCCTTCAGCAGGAGATTTGTTTCTCTCTGCCACTTTGTGGTTTTGGTAGCTCCAAAATTTGTTTAGAGTCACTTTTTTTTACATGTATTGGAGGTGGTGAGAACCTGAGCCATGCAGAGGTCCTAATTTTACTCCACCATCTTGGCTCCCCATCTTCATCATTGTTTACTATAAAAAGTCTTCTTTTTAGATGAGAGGTCTGAGGCCAAGAGAGATTTAATTACTTCCCTAGTTTTTCCAATGTCATAAATAGCAGTGCCAAGTCTAGAATGCAAGTTCTCTAACATTAGGGTCATCAATAATGTTAAGAAATAGAGACAGAGACACACAGAGGGACAGAGAGTGAAAGGGACAGAGATAGAGAGAAATAAACAGAGTGCTATCAATATGACATTATATATGTATATATAATATAGTCAAATAACTGTATATAGATATAGAAACAGACATATATGATTTTATAGAGAGAGATTTATGGGGGGAAAGTAAGCACATATCTGCTTTTATATCACAATAACTAGGTAGTTTTAGGAAGATAGATATAGAAACAGATATAGACATAGATATCTGCTTTAACTCTAGTAGAATAATGGAGAAAAAATATTGTAATGGGTCTGAAATGAAAGAACACTGGATCAAATCTTGGCTCTGCTACTTATTACATAGGTAATGCCTTAAAGAATAATTGAATCTCCCTTGGCCTCTATTTTCTGATCTGTAAAATAATATTTTTAGACTAGATGATGATGATGATTTACAAATGATTGACATTATCTCATTTTATCGTTACAACAAGTCTGTGAAATAGATTTTTACTATTGTCCCATTTTACAAGCAAGGAAACTAAGTCTGGAGAATTTAAATGATTTGCCCAATGTCACACAGACAATAGGCATACTAAGCAGAAGTAGAACTTTTGAGGTGTGTTATTTCTTTACGATTCTAATGGCATTTATTCTTCTTCATGGTGCAATGATTAGAAGGTCAGTCTTGTAGTGACCTTGGTTGAAATCATGTTTTCGACGTATGCTGACTATGTCCATGGCCAAGTTACTTAACCTGTCATAATCTTAGTCGGCGTTGTAAATTATGAATTATGGTCAGTCTGATGTTCACATTTGTGGAGGAGGTTTCTACAACTGGATAACCCCAAACAGTTAAAATATCTATATAGATATGTGTGTGTTCTTGTTTTCCTATATTCAATCCTGAGGAAAAAAAATTTTGAAGAGACTCAACTTAGAAGTGTATAGAGAGGTAAAGAAATATTCTCAGATAAAACCATCAGAAGCATTTGCTCTGAAGTGGCTTTTTGAGTTCACCCTGCTGGGTATAGATGATGTGTGTTAAAAGTATAGAATGTCTGAATCTCACTGGAATTTAGAATGATTTTCTAAGAAGAGAAAATATTGAGCACGTTACTCACTTTTTCCTTCTTTCCCTTTATTTTTTCTTCTCTCAACAAGACCAAGGGGAGAGAAAGAAAAGTGAGCAATGTGTTCCACATTTTATCTCTTCTCCCCTTGATCTTGTTGCAATTTGGAAAACATTTTCATACAGTCACCCACTGGGATGAAGCCAGCTGTTCCCTGCCTTTTGACATGCTATGAGTACTTCAGCCACAGGTAAGATCCACCAAATTACAGGTTCCCATCACTGAATTAGGCCCCCTGGTGAATACTGAGAATGATGAATTGTCCTACCTGGCTACCACAAGGAACTGACCTTGGCATTTATGAGAAATAAATTAAGTAAAATCCCTAGGTCCCATAGCTCATAGTTGATTGAGATTATCCCTCATGAGCCACAGCTCGGCCCAGATGTTGGTCAGCTAAGTGAATCATAACATCATCTATTATCCTCATCAGATGTGAGCTTTCTAACAGATAGATAGATACATACATACATACATACATACACACATACATACATAAATGAATAGGTGGATGGATGGATGGATGAATAGACAGTTATAGATAGGTGTATATATACCTAGATAGACAAATAAAGATTGCTATAGAGAGACAAATAGATGGGCAGTCAGACAAATTAGATAGAGATAAAGATTAACAGATATAGATAGAGAGATCAATAAATAGATAAAAATACATGAACAAATTAAACAGATACATGGTAAACAACTGTAGAGAGATATAGACAAAGATATAGATTTATCTTTTCACAAATAGTAAGAGCACACAGGGGGAAAAAAAGAAGAAAAACAAGGCATAATCCAAAGTTATTTTTCTTTTTCCCCTCATGGGGTGCTAGGTTCCTAAATAGCTCTGCTGTAATATTAGCAATTACATGATTCATGGTTCATGATTTTAACTTCTTTGGATGTTATATAACAAAAGCTTTGCAGGTATTTTTTTTAGAAATAGATTTCATTCTCCCAGGAATTGTTTCCTACTTAATTTTTTTTTTGTATCTTTCGTGTTTGTGTGTGCTCTGTCCTCTTCACCCAACTTCATATTAGAACCAATATTTTGCTGTTGTTCTTTTGTTGTTGTTTTTACAGGAAACAATAAAACAATCTTTGAGCTTTGAGGATGAAAGACAAGATGATATGATGGAAAGATCATTGGATCTGTGGTCAGGTGAATGTGTCCCAGTCTTGCCTCTTATACTATCTGTGCTACCTTGGAAATATCACTCAGATGGTCTGAGCCTCATTGTTTCTATAACAAAATGTTGTACTAGATAGACTCAGGGGTCCTTTCCTACTCTTGATCTTATGAAATCAGCGTAGATTATGCATCTACCCTGGCACTCTCTGTTTACCTTTCAATTTAAACCCAGAGAAATCATATCAGCAACATTTTGCTATAATTTTTCCTTTACTTTGCTAACATCTTTTGTTGTTGTTGAGTCAAAGATATTGGAGAGGTTTTCCAGTTCCTTCTCCAGTTCATTAAAAAAAAAATTTTTTTGTTTATTTTTAGTTTCATCATTCATTTCCACAAGATTTTGACTTAAAAATTTTCTGCTCTTCTTTCCCCTAACCACTAGCCCAAAACAGTGATTCCACTGTATACACCCTCCCCACACCTGCTCTTTCCTTTAACCTCCCCCATGCCACCTCTGACTTTCCAGTAGGGCAAGAAGGATCTCTATACCCCAGTGCCTGTATATCTTATTTCCCAGTTGCATATAAAAATAATAATAATATTTTTTAAACATTTTATTTTAAACTTTGAATTCCAGATTCTTTCCTTTCTTCCCTTGTCACCCAACCTTACTAGGAAGATAAGCAATTCAATATAAGTTGTACATGTGTAGCTATGCAAAACATTTCCATACTGGATATATTGTGAAAGACTGACTACATTTCCCTCCATCCTATCCTGCCTCCACTTGTTCTATTCTTTATTTTGACTCTATCCCTTTTCAAAAATGTGTGATTCTATCTTCCCTCCCCCCCAACCTACCCACCTCTCCATTATCCCTCCTCTTTTCCCCTTCCCCTCTACTCTCCTGTACGGTGAAATACCCTATTTAGTGTGGATGTCATTCCCTCCTAAACCTAATTCAATGAGAGTAAGTTTGACCCATTCCCTTTTGCCTTCCAGTTCTTCTCTCCATTGTAAGAGTTTTCCACTACCTCTTCTATATGAGATAATTCCCCCATTCTGTCTTTACCCATCTCATCTCCCCATATTCCACTCTCACCTCTCAACTTCACCTTTTAAGTATCATCCCTTCCTATTCAATTGGTCCTGTGCCCTCTGTCTATGTATACCTGTACACATATATACACTCACTCACATATGTATCCATATACCCATATTCCCTCCTATATAGACATATATGTATATGTATACATATATAGATATATAGGCATGTATACACACACACACACACACACATATATATATATATACACATTTATATTCCCTTCAACTATCCTCATACTGAGAAAAGTTTCATAAGTTACAATGATCATTTTTCCATGTAGGATTGTGAATAGTTCAACTTTGATAAGTTCCTTATGATTTATTTACCTGTTTACCTTCTCATCCTTCTCTTGCTTCTTGTATCTGAATGTCAAACTTTCTTTTCAACTCTGTTTCTTTCAATAAGAATGCTTGAAAGTCCTCTATTTCTTTGAATAGCCATATTTTCACTGGAAAAATGATACTCAATTTTGTTGGGTAGGTGATTCTTCGTTTTAATCCCAGCTCCTTTGACCTCCAGAATATCATATTCCAAGCCCTTCAATCCCTTAATGTAGAAGCTACCAGATTCTGTGTTATCCTGATTGTATTTCAACAATATTCAAATTGTTTCTTCTTGGCTGCTTGTAATATTTTCTCCTTGATCTGGGAACTCTAGAATTTGGCTAGAATTTTCCTAGGAGTGTTGTTTTTGGGATCTTTTGCAAGAGGTTATCAGTGGATTCTTTCATCCTCTATTTTGCCCTCTGGTTCTAAAATATCAGGGCAATTTTCCTTGAGCACTTCTTTTTTTTTTTCTCTTTTTTTATTTTATTTTTTTTAAGCAATCGGGGTTAAGTAACTTGCTCAAAGTTACAAGGCCAGTTATTTCTGGGTGTGGTGCTGAGTGTCTGAGCCCGGGATTCAATCTCCGGGTCGTCCCAACACTGGAGCTGGTGCTCTTACTCGCTGAGTCACCTGGCCACCCCTAAGCAATTGGGGTTAAGTAACTTGCTCAAGGTTACACGGCCAGGTGTTTCTGGGTGGGTGCTAAGTGTCTGAGCCTGGGATTCGATCTCCAGGTCTTCTCAACACTGGAGCCGGTGCTCTTACTCGCTGTGCCACCTGGCCGCCCCAAAGAAAGACTTTTTTTTTTGCTTTTTGTAGGGCAGCTGGGGTTAAGTGACTTGCCCAAGGTCACATGGCTAGTTTTTGTGTTAAGTGTCTGAGGCCGGATTTGAACTCAGGTCCTCCTGACTCAAGGGCTGGTGCTCTATTCACTGTGCCACCTAGCCTCCCCAACCTTGAGCACTTCTTGAAAGATTATTTCTAGGTCCTTTTTTTTATCATGTCTTTCAGGTTGTCTAACAATTTTTAATTGTTCTGTCCTGGATCTATTTTCCAGGTAACTGATTTTTCCAATGAGATATTTCACATTGCCTTCTATTTTTTTCATTTGTTATGATCTGTTTAATAATATCTTGATTTCTCATAAAGTCACTAGCTTCTATTTGTTCCAATCTAATTGAGAAGGAATTATTTTGTTCAGTGAGCTTTTGAGATTCTTTTTCCATCTGGCAAATTTGACTTTTTAAGGTATTCTTCTCCTCATTGCATTTTTAAGTTTCTTTTGCAATTTGAGTTAGTCGATTTTTTAAGGTGATATTTCTTCAGTCAGGTTGTTGACTTTCTTTTCATGATTTTCTTGCATCATTCTCATTTCTCTTCACAATTTTTCCTCCACTTCTCTTACTTAGTTTTCAAAATCCTTCTTAAGCTCCTCTATGGCCTGTAACCAATTCACATTTTTCTTGTAAGCTTTCAGTACAGAAATTCTGACTTCATTGTCTTCCTCCTGTTCCATGCCTTAATCATTTTTGTCCCCCAAATAGGAATATAAAGTCATATTATTGTTCTTGCTTTTCTTCCTTTGCTTGCTCATGTTGCCAATGACTGGTCTTTTGAGCTCTTTGCCACAGCAGAACTCAGAGGAGAGCTTTGTCCCAAATCACTGGGGTTTCCACAGCTGCTGGAGCTATTAGTTGGGTGCCCTCTTAGAAGCCTCTGGCTCTGGCACCTGGTCACACACCCCAAGACCTCCACCATAGACAGCACTCTAAATACAAGCAGTTTAAAACAAGAGTTATTACGCCTGAGAATAGTCCCTTGGTCCCCCTACAATTTGCAGACCAGGAACTCTGAAGCATCCAGATGGCAGCACTCACCATGTCTCAGCCACTTTTACCTCACTCCCGTAGTGCCTGTTCCCAATGTACACACTGACCTCTCACTTTGTCTTTGGCATTTATGGGTTGATAATTCTGGAAACTTCCACCGCTGCTGGTGATCTACTTTCCTGAAGTCTCTCCAGCCACGGCTGATCAGGTCTCCCTGAGGCTAAAACTGAAGGCTCACACAGGGATGGGTTCTGCTCCCAGCACACTGCAATGAACATTTCCTTTCCACCTGCTAGGCTTCCTCTAGCAGGAGATTTGTTCTCTCTGTCAGTTTATGGGTTCTATAGCCCTAAAGTTTGTTTAAAGTTATCTTTATAGGTATTTGCGCTGGTTATGGGGGAAGCACACGGAGTTTTCCTGATTCTATGCTTCTATCTTGGCTCTGCCCCACCTCCAGCTCATTTTTTTATGGATGAGGAAACTGAGGCAAATTGTTCAGTGGCTTACAAAATGTCACAGAGATAATAAGTGTTTGATGCCATATATGAAATCAGGAAGAGTCTTCCTAATTCCAGGTATAGCGCTCTATCTGCTGTGCCACGTAGCTGACTCTTTCTACCATCTACTTTGTAAATATTCCAATTTGACAAGGTAGTGGGAATTTGAGGGTGCTTTTGCTCCCATCTCTTGCTGCCTGCTATGACCCAACTTTATATCTACTACATTTTTATATACTTCATGAGTTTTCTTCTTGTTAAAAAAAATTTTTAAACAATACAAATGTGACTTGATAGATTCAAGTGGTCACACCACAGGTTTAAAGAAAAGGTCATGCTTTGTAACTATCAAATATAATTTTTAACAGCCAATTTCGTTCTCTGTGACAGCTGGAATTTTTACTTCATTAGTAGGCATATAGTTTCTTCCATAACTGAAATTAGGAGGGCAAATTCTTCTCCATCAAATGCACTGTCTTCCTAAAGGTTTGCAAATAAGAACACTTACTTTAAAAATGACTGCTCTTCATTGTGCTGACATCTTCATAGGAACTCAGAATCACAGCTTCCCTGCTACCTCTAAAACTATTAAGTTTTTTTTTCTAGTATGGATAGCTACCACTTTGTCATCACTAACATTTCCATAGCTTTTAAAGTTTACGGAGAGTTTTCCTTAAAATATTTCTGGAAAAGACAAGGCAAAAGTAATATTATTTCTATTTTACAGATGTAGAAACTGGGGTTCAGAGAAATTGTGTGTTTCTTTTTATGTCTTCTATCTAATGAAACATATGGTTCTTAAGAAGTTTATGTTCAGAATGTCCCATACAGAATGGAACAACTTGTATATAAAATGTACAATTGTGTGAAAAAATTAACATGTAAAAAATATAGGGATAAGAACCAGACCTATGATTTCATAGTTTTTCTTGTTTAAGTGTTGTAAAGACCTCAGTTGCCTTTGCCAGACATTAACTGAAGAAGACTGGGAAGTCCAAATTCCTTGAATCACTCAGCTAAAATATAGCCTACTACTAGGGAGAAATCCTCCTTTCCTATCGATAGGAATGTGAATATCAATTAGCATTTGCACATGTGATATAATGCAGCAGGTTCAGTGGAAAGGGTGTTAGACTCCAAATGAGGAAGACCTGAGTTCAGGTGGTCTTAGTTACAAACTATAAAGCTGGACAAATCACTTAAACTTTAATTGCCTCAGTTTCTACATCTTTAAAAAGAAAGTTATAATGGTATTTTTTTTCCTTCCATGGTTGTTATGACATAAGGTGAGAAAATATGTGTAAAGTGTGTTTAAAATATTAAAGTGCTATATAAATCACAGTCATTATTATGCACATATGTGCATATGACATTGTGTCTGCTAAAATTGAGTCTTTTTTTTTTA
This sequence comes from Petaurus breviceps papuanus, assembly GCF_028583685.1. Taxonomy (NCBI): domain Eukaryota; kingdom Metazoa; phylum Chordata; class Mammalia; order Diprotodontia; family Petauridae; genus Petaurus; species Petaurus breviceps. The sequence goes on from NW_027185804.1 coordinate 29,253,626, forward strand.
AATTTCTGTAACTGATCAGTCTTTTAGAAGACACCCAGAATCTGTTTCTCTTTATTGGGTTTGTTCCTGCCTCCATAAATTATTTTTAAAGCATTTTTGCAAAACAAATAAGTAGTAAAATTGATTATTAGAATAGCTCTAGGGTTCATTGACTTATTCAACAAACATATAATAATGAACTACCTTGTGCCAGGAATTTTGCACTGCAATGGAAATAGACAATTAAACTAAACAGTTCCTGTCCTTGAAAATGGTATTTTATTGGGCTAAATAGGTAAGGATAAATTTAAATAGCTAAATGCTGAATGTATACAATGTAAATAAATATAATGTGATTTTGTAGAAGAGTTACATGAGTATGGAGATTTGATAGAATTCTCCTGTCTTTAAGTCTTTTGAAGATATTATGTCATAAAAATTACCATTAAAAGGCAGAATTCAAATATACACTTTCAGGTTCAGCAGCCTTTATCAAAATTGTGCTAAAAAAGTTATCATGGAAATTGACACAAGGTTTCAAATAGATTTTGTTCAACTGAGAAGTAAAGGATCCCTTAAGGTTTTGAAAGGGTAAGTGAAGAAGAAGAAGGAGGAGGAAGAGGAAGAGGATACGGGAAGGAGGAGGAGTAGGGGGAGGAAGAGGAGGACCGGGAGGGGGAGGGGAAAGATGGTAAGAAGAAAGTAGAAGTAGTAGCAGCAGCATGATAGTGGTAGTAATAGTAGTTGTAGTAATTGCCGTCATCATCATCATTGTCGTCATAGTAGTAGTGTTGTAACAACATGGTAGTTGTTGCTAATATTTTTTATTGTTATTATCCTGATGATAAGACTCTTTCAACATAATCATGCCAATGCTTAGATGACAGGCATCTAGTCCATTATGGGACTTATACTGAAGACTTTCTAGTTTGCTAGTATCACCGAAAGATTCTAGTCTCAGAACAATGCCTGCTGCTCTCAGGACTTCTTCATGCCATACCTCTTCATTTCTGATGCTACTACTCCAGTCAACTAACTGTAGTTCTCAAGTTCCTAGAAGTTCTGGAGATTTAACAATGAAAATCTGTTTTCTCCTGATGGGCAAGAGTTCAAAATGAATAACAACCACTCTACCCACTCCCTCTATACACCTCTTCCCCACCTTCCCATTCTACTACTAGCTTTTAGAACAATAATCAAAACAATTCTACCAGTTTTTGGAGAGGATATATCAATGATGTCCCAGTGGCTCAACCCAAGATTTTCTCTCCATCTCAGTAATTTTCCAGGCCAGAACATCTCTTCCTGGCCAATATTCCCCTATAAGTGCTCTATCCCCCATTAGCATTCACATGCTTTAAAGACAGAGACTACATTGATCTTGTATTGGTGTACCCCATACTTAGCACAGTTCTTTGCAGACAGTACACATTTAATCAATGCTTCATTCATTCACTCACTCATTCATTCATCAATTCACTCATTCAGCAGGATTTTATTATTTGCCAAGGACGTGAAGCAAGCAAGTAGACCTAAGATTCCAACCCAGGTATTCAGAGGTTTTTTACTACTCCATATTTCCTTTGTGGAGGTACTACATTGCGTAAGCTACCAATTAGGAAGGTGACTATCTCAGCATGGAATAAATCGTATAGCAGTTAAAGAGAATGGCATTGTCATTATGTTAGGTTACCCTGGAAACAATCCTGAATAATAATTGAAGGTCAAAGGATTAGGTGGAGTCTTAAAGAAGTTTTCAGATAGGATAATTTTCCATTTAAAAAAATTCTGAGTGAAATACCAAATTATTTAAGGTAAAAGATTGAGAATTATTTTTACTTATTTAAAGAAAAATTGAAGGCTAAATTTGAGAGATAACATGCAATAATGAATAGACTACTGGACTGGGAGTCAGGAATACCCAGGTTGAAATATTGCTTCAGGTACTCCCTAGCTATGTGACCAAAGGAAAGTAACTTAACCTGTGTGAATCTCAGTTCTCTCATCTGTGAAAATGAAGGTGCTGGGCTCAATTGCCTTAAAGCCCTTTCCACTTCTAAATCTTTGATCCAGGGATCCACTGCATAGTGCCAACAGTCTGTTTCTCACACTGAAAGGCAGCAAAACACAGGAGTTCAAGCCCTGGACTTGGAATCAGGAAGTGGTGAGCTTGAAAGTTGCCTCCAAGAGGCCTATCTATAAGAGGCTGTAAAGCTTAAAACTATTCTAAGACTTTTGGTACACCCTGTATAAGTCCATACAGAACAAATGCAAAGTAGTTTAGGGAGGGAGAGTCCTAGCAATCAGAATCAGGTATGGTTTTACATAGTGGTAGTGCTGGAGCCAAGTCTTGAAGGAAACCAAGAATTCTATGAAGCAGAGAAGTGAGGAAGCATCTCATGTCTGGTGTGGGAATAGTTGGTGGCAAGACCTAGAGATAGCAGATGGAGCATCCTATGAAGGAGAACAGCAAGGGGCCAGTCTGACTAGACCACAGAATATTGAAAAAAGAATAATGAAAAATAAGGCTGGAAAGATGGACTGGGGCCAAGTTGTGAAGGGTTTAAAAAAATATAGAAGTTTTCATTTTGTTTGTTTTACTTAAAACAAAAGGAAGCCACTAGAATTTATTGAACAAGGGAGTGAAATAATTAAAACTGTTTAAGGAAAATCCCATTGGCAAAGCTTTGTGCAAAATGGATTAGAGTGGGACAAGTCTCAAGGAAGAGAGATCAGTCAAGAGACCCAGCTGCCCACTATCACACACCAAACTACCCCAAGCACCATCTTGGGAATGGAAAGATACAAAACTACTCATTTCCAGAGTACTGCATTACAGCAATTAGCCTGTTATACACACTGAGGAAACAGGCCCTTGTGGACCAATAACATGCCCATCAGAGGTTTACAAATAGTAGAGTGTATTTATGTCTGGGCATGAAGAACAGTAGAAGGACTAGTGAAATGGGAATCAGAATACCTAAGTATTAATGCCAGCACTGTTGTGTACTACCTGTGTTGTCGTGGGCAATTTACTTGCTTTTATGTCTCTACTTCCATATCTGTAAAATCAAGGAGTTGGATCAAGTGATTTCTAAGATCTCAAGGTATGCTCTTATTGTTCTATGAATGGAATAAATTGGACCAGGAAGCATTATATTTCCTTATTCTAGAATGTATGCCCCCCATCCCATCTCTTGCTATACTTATCCTTCAAGTTCCAGCTCAAAACAAACAAAAAATTAGTATTTCAAATAAATGTCTATATTTCCTATTGTCTAGGTCCCCACTAACCTAGAATCTATTGATTCAGAATCTCAGAAAACTATAAATTTAATGTCAAAAAGGTGTATCTCATAAGATGGTCTCCCCTTTTCTAAAAAAAAAGGAAAAAATCTATTACTGCATTGCTGAAAAGATTTTGTATTACTTGTATTATACTCTCTTAAATTCTACTGATTTATTTGGGTAACAAGCAACCTTTTAAAAAATTTTAGCTGAAAACTGTCTTGTTGAAGTTGATGAGGCATGCAAAATAAGAATGAGTATGGATGGGAAGGCCCACTAGCACTACCCAGGAGCAACTTGCTAACTGACGTTGTTTCCAGGCTTGAGCCCAGACTTAAAAATGATACCTCTTAAGGAGGGGATCAATCTCAGCAGGGCTAGCCTAGACTCTCTAGGTAGGCACAGGTAATTGGGAGTACCTGGATGAATTGAACTGTGGGAATATCTGGAAGAGAGAGGCTGAGAGCTTTACAACTCTCATGTTATGCATTACTGGGATTCATCAATTATTTGGACCCAAGCACCGATCAATCAAAATGTTTTCTTTCCTACAATGAAGTAACTTTTTTAGATTGTTGAGACACAGGGCAAAAGGTGAATTTCTAATTTCTTCCCTGAATAATCACTGGAATGCAAAACAAAAATGTGTCTTCTTTAGATGATGCACACAACATCAGTATATCACATTTATATAACACTTTGTTATATAAATAACAAGGTAATAATTGACATTATGCCTTTTATATCGATTTAATCAGGGAGAGGAGCATATATAAAAAAGTACAATGAAATCTAATTAATTTTGTTTGCTGGGGATCATTCCAATTAAATGTAATGCATGGTAGAACATTTTACTGATGCCAGAGAAAGTAATATATGAGTGATAGAAACTTACATGCTACTACAAAGTAGCAAAACATAATGAAGGTGGCACCACGGAGAGTTCACTGAGCACTACTTCTCATCTCCATGTCTGAGCCCCCTGTTGATACAACACCAGAAATTTAGGGTAAAGCAAAGTAACACAGAATAAAATAAGCAAACAAAAACCCCACACTGCTGATAAATTATTAAGGCCAGGGAAGGAACAAAATGTTTCATTGAATTATGTAATGCTTAAAATTTGTCAACAGTGGAAGACTGTGTGGTAATGCACAAGGTATGGCAATCATCTTTTGCCCCTCCTGGCAGTCAGAAAGGTCTAGTTCTTATACCTGGAAGAGACCTCAGAACAGCATCTGGTCCAGATCACTGCCTTGAGACAGAAAAGTTGCTGGCTCAGAAGTTGTCTTGCAGATAGCTTTCAGATACTATCTTCTTTATTTGACAGGTACATTTGAACAAAAGCATGTGTTGAGGTGTACTGAAAATACACTGGGTTTGAACCTAAAGGACAATGGGTTCTAGCTGAGCCACCTGCTACCTGGGGATGAGGGGCTCTGAAAATCATTGCACCCCTCTGGGTGTCAAGCTCCACACCTGGAAAATAGGCACCTTCCAATTGTAAACCCATTATCCCACATTCTAAGTGGATCAAACATGGACATCTTCCTGGACAAAAGTGAGCTATAGATGTCAGTATTGTATCCACTAAACCACTTGGCTGCCTATTGGCACTACAACAATTTAATTACCAGGCATGGAGATGGCATGGCAGGAGAGTAGCAGAGTGGCGGGTCTAGTTATTTTGGTCTAGTTATGGTGAGTCAGTGAGAGGAGAAAGAAACAGAAGGGGAGCTGAGGAGTCTGGGAGGAGGCAGGAGGCCTAGCATGAAGATAGCCTGAAAACACCTCCAGTGTGATGCCTTTGGGTCAGACACTTAGGGAGGTGCTGGAAATAATAATAGAAAGAAAAAAACAACCAGCTGTCCCTCAAGCAGCTTGTATTCTGCTGAAAATGGGATCCAACCTAGGTTCAGAAAAATCAATTGAACATATCTACAAAGGACAGATAAAGTGATTAACATTTCTAGTATCATTTTCTCAAGGAAATAGGATGACTTTAATCCTGAGAAAATATTTGTTTATTGATAGTCCGCCTGACGTTTTCTTTCTATTTCTCCCTTGACTGGGAGAAGCTCTCTTCAGAGAGATGATTTACACAGGTATTCTAATGACTGCTATTTCCAGGCTTAGCTCTGCCCTCATGTTTTACATACCCATTCAAAGCCACAGGTTCAAACATTTGCCTGTCAATTATTAACAGTCAGCAAGAGACAGCTTCAAAGCTTCTTTTCCCCAAAGAATTCACAAACAAAAAACAAAAAAGTAGAGGAACAAAGAGGGAATTATATTTTATGCATAAGATCCATCAAGAAATGCTTCCAACATGAGAGAAAATGCATAATAAAAGTACACTGATTGTTAATAAAAGTTGACAGTAAGCAAAATTTAGGACTTATTACAATAGCGTTGCAAATTAATTCACCATGGCCAAGTCATAAAGACCAACTAATGAATGAAATGTCAGAAATGCTAGAACTGAGAGCGCAGGGTAGACAGGCTTCCTAGCCCATGGTTTCATTGGTGAGAGTGAGCAATTAGGTGTCTCTCATTATGATCAAGGAACTGTGCTAATCACTTTGTAATTATATCCCTTGATTTTCACAACAACCCTGGGGGGGGGTAGGTACTTTTATTAACCTTATTTTGCAGCTGAGGAAAACTGAGGCAGAGAGAAGGTCCTCTGGGACCTTCCCAGAGGAATATGGTTAATAAGCATCTGAGGCCAGATTTGAATTTAAGTCTTCCTGACTTCAGGCACAGCTGTCTATCCAATGTGCCACATAGCTGCTGGTAATGTCGAGAGGGCTGACTTCCACACTAATTAGATTTTCTCTCATGTCCTTTCTCTGACATGAACTAACTGTGTGTCCCAGGGTAAGGCATGCAATCAAAAACAGAGCATGGGGGAATAAAAGCAATCCTCTGATCCAATCCTCTCATTTCCCAATTGAGGAAACTGAGGCCCCAAAGCTTAATTGATTTGCAAGGCATTAGTAGACAGAGTCAGATTTGACCTCAGTTCTGCTGACTTTAAATCTAGAACATGAAAACTTTTTTTTTAAAGACTTTTCCCCCCCATAAATAATTTTGGAAGTAGAAGAAGGTAAAAAAAGAAAACAAAACTAGCTAGCCACATTCATCTGATTTAGCCCTCTCTTTTAATTCCATACTTCAAGATGGAAGCAATCTACATCTTTCAAACAGGCTCCTATCCTCTGGGTCATTATGGGTACAAATGACACAAAAATTCGAGCCAGTTCTTGTGTGATCGCATAGCAAGCACTGCTTTTGAATCTGTTCCTTTACCAGGACAATTCTCTAAGTAGCTGAACCATCCTAACTTTCTAAGGCTTGGTACTGGAAAAGGAACTTAGAGATCAGTGTGGTTTAATGGCAACAGCCCAGGGTCTAAAGTAAAAGAACAGAGTTTCAAAACCTGCTTCTGATGTGTGCTAACTGGGTGGTCTTGGGCAAGTCACATGGCTTCAGATTCTAAGACTTCAATTTTAACTTCTGTAAAAGGAGAGGACAGTGCTGGCCCTCTCAGGTGCTTTTCAGTTACAGAGCTGTCATATGTCAGTTTTTTTGCCCTTTAATTTTACAGAAGAGGAAAGAAAGGGACAAAGTGATTTTTTCAAGAGAAGAGAGATGCTCTTCAAACTGCTCCCTTGACTCCAATGCTAGTACTATTTTCTAGAGTTCTACTTTAACTCAGGCCAGGCTGTGCTCTGACCTTGGGCTAAAAATTTAGCAAGCACAAAAAGTTAATGTATACACTGTTGCAGGAGAATAAAAGGAGAGGGCTATGCAGATGCTGAGAAGCCAGAGGAGATGAGGTTTTCTTGGGGTAGGTTATGTCTAAGGACAATGAATGGGAGCTTTGCTCACACACTTGTACTTGCGCTTGAGCTCTCTTTCCCATCTTCATTTCCATAAGGAAATTCCCAGCCTACTCTGGTCCACTTGGCTCTCCCGCGCCCCGGTGATTCCTATGTCTTTCTTCTTGTTCCCTTCTGAACATCATTGCCTCTATAAGAAATAACAATTCTTTCCAACAAGGGTCACCACTATTAAGTCTCTCTTGAGGAAGTCTCAAGTTTCTCTGATGAAAAAGATGAATAGACAGATAAATAAATACTCAGATAGATATAGAGATAAGAAAAACAAAGAGAGGAAGAAAGGAAGGGAAAAAAAGAATGGAAAAAAGGAAGAAAAAAGATGGAAGGAAGGAAGGAAGGAAGGAAGGAAGGAAGGAAGGAAGGAAGGAAGGAAGGAAAGGAAGGGGAAGGAAGGGAGGGAGGGAGG
>NW_027185804.1:29261603-29280571 GCF_028583685.1 Petaurus breviceps papuanus
GGAAGGAAGGAAGGAAGGAAGGAAGGAAAGGAAAGGAAGGAAGGAAGTTCAAAGTCCTGTTGTTGCTTGTAATAGATAACTCCTGAAGTACCTTCTACCTCTGAGATTCTAGCCCTCAGACACAATAGTAACTGATCCTTCTCCCCAACTAACTGAATCCCATGCCTCTTTCCTTTATTCTTTCTTCCTTGGTAGCTCATTTAATGATTTTTATACAGTCCTTTGTTTTTACATCTTTCAGTTTTTGATAGATACCTCCCTTTCATAGTAAACATTTCTTGTAAAATTAATTAATTTAAAAGATGGCTTGGCCAGTTCAGCAAGCCTAGGCTCAAAGACCATGAAGGGACTTCAGAAATGTTCTAGTTCAGTCCTTTCATTTTTAAGATGAAGAAACTGAGGCCCAGTGTGATCAAGTGACATGATTCTCTGGAGACAGAAGGGAGGTTGAAGGTTATATAGCACAGCTCCTACATTTTACATATAAAGAAAATGAAACTCATGGTGGTTTTCCAAGGTCATGCTGGTAGTAAGAGGCAGAAGTAGGATATGAACCCATCTACTGATTTCTGAACCTCCTCTTTTCATTTGTTTTTGTTCTTTTTTTTCTTTACCAGTGTAAATCAATGATTCAGCCATGTCTGAGAGTATACGCAGTGTTCCAAGATTATGGTTCCTGTCTCTGTAAACAAGGAAAGAGATTTTTTTTTCATCTTATCTGTAGAGCCAAGCTTGGTTAATTCAAACTTCGCTGCCCTTTTATCACTCTCAAACATGAATTACAACTGCAGAGATTTCTGGTCCATTTCTTGCGGCTCACTCCAGTTGGTAGCACTTGCCCTGGGCAGGTCTTGCTTCAAGTATCGGGATTTTAATAGTTCATCTTTTGGCTTTCCCCTTATACTATACTGAGTTTAACCACCTGTGGGCCTAAGTCAAACAATATGTATCTATGGAGAGGGCTATGTCTACTTGAAGGCAATAGGCCTCCTAATCTGAGCCATTTTACCTCAGGGTTATAGTACAGAACCAGAAAGGACCTTAGAGGTAATCTAGTCCAACTCTTCACTTTACAAATGAGGAAACTGAGGCTCAAAAATGTGAAATAACTTGTCTTATATCAGAACAATAACTTGTCCAATTTCAGAACCAGGATCTGAAACCAGTTCCTTTGACTGCAAAACTATCATTCTTTGCATTATACTATATATTGTCCCGTACTCCTTGTGTTTAAGGGTTTTTAAAAAGGAGAGAAATCTGATCATAAACTTTCTGCATTATGAACTCAGTGGCATCCTTGTTTCCAGGGAACAGGGCAGCATAAGGCTGAATGTAGAGTTTTTGTGTAAGCATAAACTCTTTCTTATCTTTCTTCTTTTTTTTCCTTTCTTTAAAAGCCTTGTTTTTAATGGAGCTCATACTCATGATTTCTTATTCTGCAGACATCCTTGCACCTCACACAGCAATTTACTGACTAAAGAATTCCTTATCACTCCCACTTCCTTACAGCTAGGCCAGGCCTTTCTAATTAGGACAACACCAAGAGGGAAAACATCTGTGCTGCCAATACTGTAAAGCAGCAACTCACAGAAAGGAACAGAAAAGAGCTTTCCAACACTTTAAATGTGAGAGGGATTAATTGAGAGTTTGTTACCAAAGTCTCCTTGAGTGGTCCTTCAGGCAGTAGACCCACTAAGTTTGGCATGATTGGGAAAGGATGGGAAAATCAAGAGTTTATTTCTATCAGTACTTCCTCTGGTCATTTCTCAATGTCAAGCCATCTAGCTTCTCCAGGTTTCAGTTTCCCTCTCTGTAAAGTGGTTCTAATTAGGTAAGTAGACAAATCTCCATTATCATTACAAAGAACAAAAGTTGATTATTCTTTTGCTATTACATTCCTTACTCTTAAGACCAACAAATCAGGCAAGAGGAATAGTATATTAGTACTGTTAGAAGAGTATAATAGCCGGTATATTTTGTTTAACAGGGATACTGATGGAGGGTTTATGGAATGAAATTCAGCCTCCAAAGACTATGGGGCTTTGTGACTCTGCCCAGCTATCACACCCAACTCCCCAAAGGACTCTTCTCTGGACTCACCAAAGACAGAATTTATCTTGTAAGAGCCTAGCTCCAAAGACCAAGGTCAGATTTTCTCTGTCTCATTATTTAACTGCCCCAGTTCACGAGTGGAAAGCCAGCTTTGACTTGAAGATGCCCAGTAAGAGAAAATGACTACCTCTTGAGGCAACCTGTTCCATTTTGGACATCTTGAATTGTGAGGATGTTTTTTTTCTTACTACAACCCAAATATGACTCTAAGCAACAATACCAATTGCCTCAATTTCTGCCCTTTTTGACCATGCAAAACAAACCTAATCTTTGACATATTTTCAGACAGTGATTGCACTATCCTCCCCTGTCTCCTCCCCCAAGAGCTGTTAAGTATCAATATTCTAAATTACTTCAAGGGATTCTTCTGCAGCTACATCTCTCGACCCCTTCTTTACTACCTTAGTTATTTTTTTCTTGATGCTACTAATTACCAATGTCCTTTCTGAAATTCAACCAAGATTTACTAGTAGATAATCACCAAATCTTGCCTGCACTAAATTGTACCTGGAATATTATGTGCAATCTGGGGTGCCACTGTGTAAAAAAAGTCTTTATAGAGCTAGGAAACCTATATAAACAAACATGTAGTAAGTCAGCCAACTAATGTTTATTAAATACCTACTTTGAGCCAAATACTACAAAAAATGCAGAGGATAGAAAAAAGGCAAAACAAACAAACAAACCAAAATTGCCTGCTCTCAAGGAGTTCACTGTGTGATTTGGGAGAAAACATGCAACCAGCTATGTATAAACAAAATATCGAAAGAGGATATGTGGGTGGTAATCTCCGAAGAACAGGACCAGGACTGGAAAATTCTCCTTGCAGAAGGCAGAATTCAATTGAGACCCGAAGGAAGCTAGGGAGTTTAGGAACTTGAGATGAGAAGAAAATAATATTGTAAGCATGAGGGATAAGCACAGAAAATATAGAGTTGGGAGGTGAAGCATCATGTGAGAGGAGCAGTAAGACTGTAATCAGTATTCTGTAGAGAATGAGGAGGTGAGTGAAACATAAGAATCAACTAATAAATAAACATTTAGTAAGTGTCTACTATGTACCAAGCACTGTGCTAAGCACCGGTGATACAAAAAGAGGCAAAAGACAATCCCTGCCCTCAAGAAACTTATATTTTAATGAGGGAGAAAACATGAGAAAAATAGATGCAAGGTAAACTCTGTGTGTGTGTGTGTGTGTGTGTGTGTGTGTGTGTGTGTGTGTGAAATAGGATAATCAACGGAGGTAAGGCAGCAGAACTGAAAGACTAAGAGGGTTTGGGGAAAGATTTAAAAGGAGAAAGGACCCAGCTTATTAAGAGGCTTGAAAATCAGAGAATTTAATATTTGATCCTGGAGGCAATAGGAAGCTACTGGCTTTTATTTAATTATAGGAAAGGTATGCAATTTATTGTAAAATACTTATATGGCCCACACTAAGATGAATAACATGGATTTTTTATTTTCAAGGGGTTTGAAATCTGGTTAAGGGAAAAAAAAGACATGGAATCCTATAGTCACAAAACGAAATTAGGATAGATATGCACAGAAAGAACAGGAACAAAATGAAGTAAGAATTAGACCATTTATTTGATGTTTTATAGGATAGTCATAGATCTAATAATTCTATAATTAGTGGATTATAATTATTTCGTGCTATAAGGCACAATGTTTTAAAATCATACTTTGATTTGAACCTCAGCACAACCATGAAGGGTATTTACTTGTTCCTATTTCCTCATTTTAGAAATCAATAAACTCAGATTTTAAAATGGACAAATGTCTTTCCCCTGGTCACAGATCTAGGAAGTATCACTTATCAATGCAAGTTTCAAGATAAATTGTGTCTCCATGTAACAATATCATCTTTCTCAGATTTGTCTCATCATCTCTAGTCCAGTTGCTACCATCCACATTCAAACACACCTTGCTTTGTGCCTTGACTAGCTTCCAAACTGGAGTCTCTGTTTCCAGTCTCATCTCTCTAAGGCATCCTTCAAGGAAAAGGCAAAATTTTCTCAAAAATGAAAATGAAGTTCTAAGAAGTTCCACTACACTTAATCAGAAGGGACAAAACTAGTGACCTTGAACTTCTATTTTTGTCATAGCAGTCAAGGTCACAATCTTCTTAAATATACATCAACTATTACATGCCTTGTCTCCCTGCCCCCTCCACCTCCAAGCATTGTAAACACTTTTAAGACAGGGACCTAGTGACCACACGTTCAATTCAACAAGCAATTATTAAGGATTTTTTCTATACCAGGTACTATCTCAGGACCTAGATATAGAAAGAAAAATGAAAATAGTCCCTGAACTCTAGAAATTTACATAATGTTGAATAAAAAAATATTTATTTGGATAAGCATGTGTACATATATATATACACATAGGTATATATACTTACATATATATTTGTAATGAGTATGTATAAGTAGAGTCATGTAGTTAGAGACCTATGCATGTATATGTGTGTGTGTGTGTGTGTGTGTGTGTGTGTGTGTGTATAATACGACTCAAAATAATAGTGGAACAAAGTACTAACTGGAGAAGATCTGGAATAGGTTCTTGTAGAATATGACACCTGAGGTGAGTCTTGAATAGAGTTATTCCAAGAGGTTGAGATGAAAAATGAGAGTACTCCAGGTATAAAGTTCTTAATTACCATTTATTGAATTATAGAATAAATGCACAAATGAAAGCCAAGAAAATTCAATGAAACAGGATTTTTCCTTAGAACAAACAAAAGAGATAAATATTTGAAAGAGCCCCAGATTTGAAGCCATAAGACCTGGGTCTGAATTCAGACTGATGTTTACTGGATAGGTGACCTTGGGCAGCTCAACTTCTTTCTCTGAGTCTATTTTCCACCAATAAAACAAGACTGTTTTGGAGTTCAGGGTAAGCTTCATGAAATGAAATTAGGATAGGACACAGGAAAAGTAGTTTCCAAATAAACCTTTCAAGAAAAAAAATGTTTTCGGGTAGGGTGGTGTAAAGCCAAGCATGATCAGCTTTCCAAAGGACTGCTGCTGTGAACAGCTTCAAGCTTCTGATTACATAGGATAGTGAAATCTCTATTTATTCAGCACTAAATTAAGGCAAAACATTCATGGAAATCAAAGTACAGAATTCACAATGTTATGACATAACAACTTATCACTAAGTTGGCCACATAGTTTTCGCCAAAGTGACCACATAGTTTTAAGCAAAGCATAATCATTTAGTAAGAACTTAACTCAATCATCCTTAAGGAGGCAAGCCTCCTTGAGATACACAAGGTACAAAGGTCAAGATTCTCCACTCCTAGGTCACTGTAAATCATAATCTTCTCAGTCAAAAAGTCTTCTTTCTTCTTAATTGAAGATTAGTTTCCAATCATCCTTAATTCAATCATCTTGAAAAGGTACAGGATACAGAGTACAAAGTCCTCTACCCCTAGGCCACAGTAAATCATGATCTTCTCAGTTTTCATTAAATACCTAAGGAGAGGTCTTTTCATCTTGGTTGTTACAAGGCTGCCAGCTTCCATGGTTCCTCTTCCATGGCCCCATCTCCTGCTCAAATCTATCCAACTGTCACCTGAGATCAAAGGCAGACAGCTCTCAATTCCTTGTCCAGCTCCTTGTGCATTTCCTCTTCCATATTGAAGCTCGCAATGTCTAGTCCACCTCAAGTCATTCACAATTTCTGTTCCTGGGAAGACAAAGCTTAACAAAGTCACAATAACATTCATTCACATTGACAGCATCCTCATCAATTCACCTTCTGTCTGTGAAATCAAAATAGACCCAACAATAAGGTCTGAGAAATCAACAGAAATCATCAGAATAGTCCCAAGATCTCTGAAAGCATCTGTAAGACCCTCCTCCAGGATTTCTGTAAACATACAATAAGAAAATCCTCCTTCAGGGCTTCTGAACAAGAAGTAAGGTCCCAGGGCTTCTGTAACAACAGCAACATCCTCTATCAACAGACAAATCTGACAAAATAACATCAAAACAGACAGACAGTACTGGCACCACAGACATGCTTCCTCCCAGTTCTCCTCTCTTCTCATTTCTCAGTTCTTCTCAAATCTCATTTCAGTTCTTATCAGTCCTCAATTCAGTTCTCAGTTTTCTGTTCTGCCAGAACAATTTCTGTTCTCCATTCTGTTCTCAATTCCTAGCAGTTCTCAGAAGTTCTCAGGATCTTAGAAGTTCTCTCTCTCAGCAATTCTGGCTCTCTAGCTTTGGCTTTTCCTTATACATGGTATTAGATCCTCCCTTTCCTGCCCTTTCCTGTTACATCAGCAAGTTCATCCCACTGTGGGATTCACAATGTTTAGATCTTAATACCTGACACAATTATGAACTTTAAACAAGGAGCTAAGTACCTGTTTGATTGCCAATACAAGGGGCAGGGAAGATCTTCAAATCCCCATTACCATTACAGGTAGAAAGAATTTAGAAGCTGTAGAATAACCACTCCACCATAGCAGGGCAGGTGAGGAGCTTACCTAGAACATAACAGCCAGATTGGGGAAGGGACATTATCTGGGTACTTCGTGATTATAGATAGATAGATGAATAGATGGATGGGTGGATGGATAGATAAATAGATTTTCAAGATCATCTCTGAGAAATAAAGTCATCTTAAAAGAAAAAGGAAGTGGTATCCAGGTGGCACAATAGATTGAGCACTGGACCTGGTGTCAGGAGGACATGAGTTCAAATCCAGCCTCAGATATTTACTAGCTATGTGTGACCTTGGGCAATTCACTTAAACGAGATAACCTCAACAAATGAAATTAAAAAATGGTACTGAAGACTTTGAGTTTAGACTTCAAAACAGACATGAAATATGTCTTTCATATATGCATTGTGTTATACAAACCCTGGCTATAATGAATGATTGGTAGTTAAGAAGGTAGATTAGATATGTAAACAACTGAGGTTTCCAACTCATTCAAAAGAGGGTACCTGGATTGATAAGGCTTCAGATCAATCCTACCCACCCTCAAATGACCATTTGTACTCTTTTAATTTTAATTTTCAATTTATAGAAAAAAAAACCCAGTATTTCCATAACATAGAAAAATAAAAAGACTATACATGAAACTTCAAATCTACTCTGGACAACTTGCTATTCCTTTCAAAAATAGAACAAATTATCATGTAAATTTCTCTTGCTTTCTTTTTTCTCCCTTCTACCCTAGAGATAGTTATCATTAGACACAAATATGTACATATGTACATATATACACATATATGCATATACATAAACCCACACACACATCTATCTATCCATACACACATATGTATATATGTTACGTATATTGATGTATATGTGTGTATATATATTTATACATACAAGTGGGTGTGGGTATAAAATTATTTTATACATACTTCTATTTTCAGTGCTTTCTTTGGATGCAGACAGCATCTTTCTTCATTTGTCCTTTATAATTAATTTGGGTATTCTTAATAGACAAAATAACATTTGCTTAAAGTCCTTTTTAAATCAAAACTACTATATACAATTTTCCTTAGTTCTCATATTGTTCTTCATCATTTAATGCAAGTCTTTCCATGTTTTTTTCTAAAATCATTGAGCTCATAATTTCTTATAGACTAGTAGTATTCCATCACAATCATATACCACAACTTCTTCAGTCATTCCCCACTTGATGGGCATCCCTACAATTTTTAGTTCTTTGCCACCACAAAGAAAGCTGCTATAAACATGTTAGAGTATGCAGATTCATTGACTTTTTCACTAATCATCGTTGGAAATAGGCCAAATGGTGTTTTTGCTGTGTCAAAGGGTATAGGTCATTTCATAACTGTGTGTAATTCCATATTGCTCTCCTAAATGGCTGGATTTTTGTATAGTTCCATGAAGAATGAATTAGTGTCCCAATTTGTACATATTTTCTCAAACACTTGTCACTACTTAAATTTTGCTTTCTTTAATCAAGCAATAGTGCATCCTCACCACTGCAAACCTTGTGAGAGATGCAGTAATGACAATTTCAGGAAAAGAAATCCATTCTTCATTCATGGAGAAGATGATTGCATGGAGAGCATTAATCTGTGCTTTTCTCTTAGACTCCCAGCCAGTATCCTTCAAACCCTTTTGATAGTAGAAATTGGAGCCACTGAAAGGAGAGTTCTGCTACAATAACTCATTCTGCTGAATGATTCCTTGTAAATAGGACAACCAGAATGATAAGAAACTTCTGGGCTTATCCTAGGAACTTAGGGGTGTGATTCATTCCAGAAGAGTGACCTCTTTTAGTTTTTCTTTGCAAGGTTGTCTGAGAGCTTGACCACAGTTAGATGCCTTCATTTTATGCTCCCTCTGTCGGTCCTTAAAAATTACAGATGTCGTGTCCTACTTTTGATATTATAAAAGAACGGTCTATAGAGCAGACACATACAACTGGCATATAACTAGCTAATTTACCAACTAACTAAGCAAGTAAATGAATGAACAAGAGAGTAAGTGAACGATTTCAGATGTGTTTTACGAAGTAACAGGCTTAGACTTTTGTTTTTCCCTGGCATATATAGTTTTTCTTTTCTTTTCACAAATCCAGTTTCCATAATCCCTTTAATCTCATTCTGGCCATTGAGTACCTCAACCTACTGAAATAGCATGAGAAATGTTTTGCTTCATGGAAGAAAATGATTTATTTAAGAAAGTTAAGACTGTTCCCACTTCAACTGTGAAAGCTAAGGAAGGAACTTATGAGACAGTCTCAATTTAGTAACATTTTCTGTCCTTATTAAAGTACTCCTTGGACAAATCAAGGATCTAAAACATAATCTGCTTTATCCATTGATTTCTAGTCCCTCTCTACCCTGTAATGCATCCTTTCTATAATGATGATAAAATATTCTTTCTTTTTTTGCTCAAAGGAAGGGATTTGGATAATGCAACTAACACCTAAGCTATACAGTGAATATCCTGGAACTGAAATAAATTTAGTACAGTTTCTGAATACTTATAGAAAAAATAAATAAATTGGCTTACTTACCCTGCACTTCCAACTTTTAGGAGCATAAGCTTTGGAGCTGAAATGGACCTGGGAAATGATCTGCCAACTCCTTCATTTTTCAGATGAGGAAAACAAGGTTTGACAAACTGAAAGTACTCACAGGACAGTGATGAAGTCTGGATCTGAAGTCAGGTTATCTCACTTTAAATCCACTTTGCTTTCTACCATCCCATATCAGTGGCATTCTCCCTTCCTCCCTTTGATATCAGTATTCTTGATTGCTCTAGCTTTTTGTTTGATTTAGTCTGACTTAACTTGCATCCTGGGAAGTTTATCTCAAGTAAACAGAAAAGAGCAAAGCAACTCTCTAAGCAATTTTGCTAAAAAGTCCTGTCCATGCAAAGAATTTCTCTGTTATATCTGAAGTCTTAATTGGCGTGTGGTTTTAAAAATTCCATCAGTTATTTTCTCTAGTGTTCATTTCAGGGATGGTCAGCTACTTAGCCCCATTCAAGACTAAATGCAAAAGGAAGAGTTCTAATTTCTATGATAAATATAACCCATTACATCCAATGGATCTTATCAGTTAGCTGAGCATACTGTAACTGGAAATTGTCTTTGCAAATGCTTACAGAAAAGTAATATCAGTGTCTTCCTAACTATAAAGATGTTGTAAATCGAATCTTCTTGGAGCTATTCTGTCTAAAATTTGCATTATTTAAAATTCACTCCCAAATATAGTGTGAGTCCCTTTATTGTGTTATCTCCCTCTATTTAAACAAATCTAAAAATCATAAAACCCTTGAAAGCAGTCATTCTCTCCTTCAATTTTACAAGTAACTGTTTCGTTTCCATTAGCTGACTGAAAGTAGTCACAGCTGAGAAATTTAAGAAGATAACTGTAGGATGTCATGTAAAACATGAAAGGAAGGGGAAAGAATGGCTTTGTTCTTAAGAGTATTCCCACTTTCGCTTTCCAATGCAGAGCATTTGATCATGGGGAAGTCAGAGGAATTCTCCCCTTATTTATTCATTCATTCACAATATATTCATTAAGTGTTTGCTATGTTCAGCACCCTGTATATATGTTATCGACATTCTCAGTGGACTTTTTTGTTGCTCAATGATGTATGTAATAGTAGTGCCCTACCTCACAATTTTAGGAAATATGTAAATTTCTGCCATTCTCAAAAGAGTTTAAAAGATAGACCAACTCCCTATGTAAAACTATATCTACTCACTTTTTACTCCATACTGCAAACCTCATTTTGCCCAATCCACTTCTTAAAGAAGGAAATATTTGGTTAGCTTTAGTATATTGGGAAGTTCTTTTGCTTGTGTATTAGGAATCTGTAATTTTCTCTAAAATTGATAGGACATCTGGGAGCCAAAATGTTGTCTCCCAACATTCCACTCCAAACACCTTTAAACTAATGCCTCAAATTGAATTCTGGAGGGACAGAATCAACAAGACATCAGTGAATCATTCTTTCAGCCCACAACAACACAAGAAATCGGAAAGAGAGATCTGTGACATAGGAGAGGTGACTCAGAGTTCTTGTGAATGAATAACCAGTGGGAGGCCTAGCTAATGGTGACAGAAGCATTTGCAGCTTTAGGAGCTCTCAAGATCTTAAGGGGACCCGGCAAATGGTCAGAAAAAGAATAAAGGGGACCCTGTGCTAGCAATGGCAGCAGGACCAAATGCTGTTTGACAACTCAAGCAACTTTGCCTCTTTCTGGATTATAGTTCAAGGCTAGAGAGGAACACTTCCAGTCAATAGGAAATGGAGAAGCCGAGGGGCAGTATTTCTTCCAGCCCTGAGGTATTAGGGACACTGAAGCACAGTATAATTTCAGGGCCCAAAGGAAGAGAGAGGCTAAGCAGCAGTATCAATAGCAATCCCAGGGGAAACAGTGTCCTTCCTGGGTAAGGCCTAGAGTTTGACCAAGAAAGCAGTGACCATACTTCTCTCCACATCACAACACATGGAAGCACCAAACACTTCTAAAACCCAGAACCAGCTCTGGAAACAGTTATGCAAAACAACAACAACAAAACAAACAGAAACAAAAACAAAATAAAATGAAACCTTGAAGCTTGAAACAGATCCCATCCCCCAACTCAGAAAGGAAAAGAATACCAAAATTAACGTAATATTCCAAATAAAGAATAGGGTGGGAAAACAAACAAACTACCAAAAAAAAAAGTTCTGACCACAAAAAGCTACTATGGTGACAGGAAAGATAAAGACAGAAAATCTGAAGGAATCATTTAAGTTAAAGCAAATATAATGAAAGCTTCAAAGAAAAAAAAATGAATTGGACACAAGCCCAACAAGAATTCCAAAAAGAACTAAAAAAAATCAAAAGACTGGTAGAGGAAAAAATGGGTGAAGAAATGAAAGCAAAGGAAGAAAATTATGAAAAGACAATAGCTTGGTAAAAGAAAGACCAAAAATACTAAAAGAAATGTCAACTTAGAAAAACAGAATTGGGGGTGCAGCCAAGACAGCATAGTAAAAGCAGGAACTATTTTGAGATTCCAATCCAACCACCTCCAATACATAAACAAATTTTAGAGCTACAAAACCCACAAAGTGACAGAGAGAAACAAATATCCCACTGAAGGCAGCCTGACAGGCTTACAGGAAGGGTATATCACACAGGGTTGGGAGCTGAGCTCAGTCCCACATGAGCCATGCCAGCTAGACTCATGGCAAAGACCAGCCAGATAAGACTTCAAGAGAATGAATCACCAGAAGCTATGGAGATTTGCAGACTTCTCTACCCATAAATGCCAAAGAGAAAGCAAAAGGTCAATAGGGAACTCTGTTGCAACTAGGTGAGAGAAAAGTATGGTTGGGCACAGTGGCTGTAGCTGCTGCCACATAACAGCCTATGGAGCTCCTTATTTGCAAATCATAGGGATCAAGCCACCATTCAGAGGGTAATGGCTTTTGCTTTGACCTTGTAGGATCTGAGTCATAGTCTTGGGTGGTGGCCCCCGTGTGAGGAATGATAGCATGCCAATGCTTATGGTGGCTGTAGAAGGGGTGTTCTCCTCATAGCTTTGACAACAGCTCCACTAGCAGCTGTGAAAACCCCAGAAATTTGGGAAATGGCTCTCTCCTATATAGAAGCAGAGTTCTACCAGGGCAAAGAGTTTAAAAGGCAAATAACAAGCTGGCAAGATGAGCAAACAGAGGAAGCACAATCAGGCTATAGAATCATTTGGAGGGACAGTGATAATCAAAACATGGAACCAGAAAAAGACAACAGAGTCAAAACTTCTGCATCAAAAGCCTCCAAGAAAAACATGAACTGGCCATAGGCCATGAAGGAGCTCAAGAAGGATTTTGAAAATCAAGTAAGAGAAATGAAGGAAAAATTGGGAAGAAAAATGAGAATGATGCAAGAAAATCATGAAAAGTGAATCAACAGCCTGCTAAAGGAGACCAAAAAAAAAAAAACCTGAAGAAAACACCTTAAAAATAAACTAACTCAAACGGCAAAAGAGGCCCAAAAAACCAGTGAGGAGAGAATGCCTTAAAAAGCCTAATGGACCAGATGGAAAAGGAATTTCAAAAACTTACTGAAAAGAATAATTCCTTCAAAATTAGATTGGAGAAAATGGAAGCTAATGACTTTATGAGAAATCATGATAGTATAAAACAGATCCCAAAAAATGGGGAAAAAAAGAAGGCAATGTGAAATATCTCATTGGAAAAATCCCTGGCCTGGAAAATAGATCCAGGAGAGATCATTTTAAAACTATTGGACTTCCTGAAAGCCAAGATCAAAAAAAGAGCCTGGAAATCATCCTTAGAGAAATTTTCAAGGAAAATTGCACTGATATTCTAGAACCAGATGGCAAAAAAGAAATTGAAAGAATTCACAAATTGCCTCTTTTTTTTTCATTTTTCAAATACTTTATTAACTTCTGATTTGCATCATTCATTTCTGCCAGATTTTGAGTTAAAAATTTTCTCCAGGATTTTCCCCTATCAAGCAACTCAAAATAGCAGTCTCACAGGATATCCCCTCCTCCAATCTGCTCTCTACCATATTTCCTCCCATACCCATTTCAAGTTTTCCAGTGGATCTCTAAGACCCAGTGCCTGCATATCTTATTTCATAATTACCTGTAAAACAGTATTAATAATAGTATAAATATATATATATATACTTATATATGTATGTATTTTTTTAATATTTGATTTTAAAACTTTTAATTCCAGATTCATTCCCTTCCCCCCTTGTCACCCACCCTTACTGGAAAGATAAGCAGTTCAGTATAGGATGTACATGTGTGGCTAATGCAAAACAATAACATAGTACATATATTGTAAGAGACTGATTATATTTACTCCCCCCTATCCGACCTCCAACTTGTTCTATTTTCTGCTTTGATCCCGTCCCTTTTCAAAAGTGGGTGCTTCCAACTTCCCTCGCCCACAGGCTGCCCTCCCTTCCATCATCCTCCCACTCATCCCCTTCCCCCCTTACTCTCCTGGAGAGGGAGAAACCCTATTTAGTGTGTATTTCATTCCCTCCTCAAGCCAAATTCAATAGGAATAAGTTTGAGCCATTCCCTTTTGCCTTCCTGTTCTTCCCCTCCATTATAAACATTTTCCCTTGCCTCTTCAATATGAGATAGTTTACCCCCTTCTTTCTCTCCCCATCTCCTCTCATTATATTTCTCCCTCACCTCTTAATTTCACCTTTTAAGTATCATCCCTTACTGTTAAATTGGTCCTGTGCCCTCTATCGATGTATACCTGTAAACATATATACACACATTCACATATGCATTCATATGACCATATACCCTCATATATATATATATATATTTCTATTCCCTTCTACTGAGAAAAGTTTCATAAGTTACAATTATTGTTTTTCCATGTAGGAATGCTAATAATTTAACTTTTATAAGTTCCTTATGATTTCTTTTCCCTGTTTACCTTCTAATGCTTCTCTTGCCTCTTGTATCTGGAAGTCAAATTTTCTATTCAACTATGGTTTTTTCAGCAAGAATGCTTGAAATTCCTCTATTCCACTGAATGACCATATTTTCCTCTGAAACATGATACTCAGTTTTGCTGGGTAGGTGACTCTTGGTTTTAATCCCAGCTCCTTTGACCTCTGGAATATCATATACCAAGCCCTTTGATCCCTCAGTGTAGAAGCTGCCAGATCCTGGGTTATCCTGATTGTGTTTCCACAGTATTCAAGTTGTTTCTTCCTGGATGCTTGTAATATTCTCTCCTTAATCTGGGAATTCTGGAACCTGGCTATTATATTGTTAGGAGGTTTTTTTTTTTTTATTTGTTTGTTTTTTTTGGTGGGGTGGATCTTTTTCAGGAGGTGATAGTTGCATTCTTTCAACCTCTATTTTGCCCTCTGGTTCTAAAACCTCAGGACAGTTTTCTTTGAGAACTTCCTGGAGGATGATTTCTAGGTTCTTACTTTGATCATCACTTTCAGGTAGTCCAATAATTTTTAAATTATCTCTCCTGAATCTCTTTTCCAGGTCAGTGGTTTTTCCCATGAGATATTTCACATTGCCTTCTATTCTTTTATTTGTTTGGATCTTTTTAACAGCATCTTGATTTCTCATAAAGTCATTAGCTTCCATTTTCTCCAATCTAATTCTGAAGTAATGATTCTCCTCATTGAGCTTTTAAGATTCTTTTTCCATCTGGCAAATTCAGCTTTTTAAGGCATTCTTGTCCTCATTGCCTTTTTGAGACTCTTTTGCCATTTGAGTTAGTATATTTTAAAGGTAGCATTTTCCTCAGTTAGTCTGTTGACTCTCATTTCATAATTTTCTTGCATTGTTCTCATTTCTCTTCCCAATTTTTCCTCCACATCTCTTACCTGCTTCTTAAGGTCCTCTATGTCCTGTAACCAGCTTGTATTTTCCTTTGAAGCTTTTGGTGCAGGAGTTCTGACTTCACTATCTTCCTCCTGTTCCATGTTTTGCTCCTTTTTGTCTCCAAAATAAGAGTCTAATGTTGGAATCTTCTGTCTGCTTTGTTTCCTTTGCCTGGTCATGTCACCCCTCAGTCACTTGACCATGGTCTTTTTGCCACAGCAGAACTCTGCCACCAGACAGGGGAGCTTTCCTCCCAAACACAGGGGTTTTCTCAGCTGCCAGAGGTATTAGATGGGTGCACTCTCTGTGGTCTCCACATGCTCTGCCAAGCTGGACAGACACCCCAGAACCTCCACCCTAGACTGTAATCCAGATCCAAGAAGGTTAAAGCAACAGCAATAACCCTTCAGACTGGTGCTTGGTCCCCCTACACTCTGCAGGCCAGGATCTGAAGTTGCCATGTTGGGCTGGCTGGCTGTGCTGGGTCTCAGTGGCTTCTCACCCCAATGGCAAAATCCATGCACTCCCACTTACTGGGTCCCACAGTCCAGACTGCACTGACCACTCACTTTGTCCTTTGCATCTATGTGTTGATAAATCTGGAAACAACCACAGCTGCTGGTGATCTGGAGTCCCTCTGGCCGGTGGCTGGTTAGGTGAAACCTGGGGCTAAAGCCTTGGCATGGGGCTGGGCTCGGCTCCCAGAGTGCCGTTCTGTCTGATTCCTGCTGGCCTGCTGGGCTGTCCTCAGCGGGAGGTTAGCTTCTCTGTGTCATTTTTTTGGTTCTGAAGCTCCAAAGGTTGTTTAGAGTCCCCTTTTAACATGGATTGGGGAAGGTGGAAGCCAGAGGCGCAGGGAGGTCCTGCTTCTACTCCACCATAATTATGGAACATTTGAGGTCATTTTCCAGTGCAGCATTCGGCTGAAATTGGACTTCTTATATAAACCTTTTTTCTTCCCTTGTTCCCTCTTTCTGAACTATGTGTCTTCAGAGAAAACCCCACTGACAATTCCTGAGATCTTATTACAGTTCTTTGCTACCACACAGGGCCTGCCATGAGCCATAGCAGGCAAAATCTTCCTTAGCTCTCTTTTACTCCAGACATGAGTAACATTTGACAGCTAATAATGTTGCAAAGTTCCACAATATTCACAGTCCAAAGCCAGGTTTAGAATTAATGAGGTGGAAAAATTTCCTTAATGCCTTGGAGAGGGAGATCTTTAATTTAGTCTCTCATTTCCTGAACTATTTCATTGTATTATTGATTTAGAGCTGGAAGTAGCATCCCATTACTTCATCTGACTCCAGATTAGAGATTAGGAAACACATCCATGTTTAGAATGAGCATGAAATTGTTTATCTTCATATCTGCCAGTCTCTGGACCTCTGACTGGGATAGCCTATAGACCATCTGCTGCTGTGGTGACTCCAGGGATACTTGTCAATTTGGTTGTGCTAAGAAATAACTCTTGGAAGGTACTTCCAGGCTTTCATCCCCAGGCACTCAGGGTTATTACCAGTCCACCAATTGCCTCTTAAAAAAAAAAAAAAGATCCCAAAAAGAAAACTCCTAGGAATACTATAGCTAAATTCAAGAGTTCCCAGGTCAAGGAGATAATATTTAAAGCAGTAAGGAAGAAACAATTTGAGTACTGTGGGAACACAATCAGGATAACACAAGATCTAGCAGCTTCTATATTAAGGGATCAAAGCGCTTGTAATATGATATTCTGGAGGTCAAATGAGCTAGGATTAAAACCGAAAATCATCTACCCAGCAAAACTGAGTATAATACTTCAGGGGAAATTATGGATATTCAATGAAATAGAGAACTTTCAAGCATTCTTGATGAAAAAACCAGAGCTGAACAGAAAATTTGACTTTGAAATACAAGAAGTAAGAGAAGCATGAGAAGGCAAACAGGAAAAAAGAAATCATATGGAACTTATTAAAGTTTACTTATTAAAACTTATTGGGGCAGCCAGGTGTAAGGGTTATGGGATTTAAAGATCTTCCATGCCCCATTGGACTTGCTCACGTAGCAGGAAGGGGTGGAGCAAGAGGAAGCGGAAGCCAAACTAGAGTTCCTGCGGTGGCTGGCGATGGTGGCGATGGTGGCAGCAGCAGCAGAGGCAGCGACAGCGTGAAGCCCTTTTTGAGTCAGCCAGAGTTTCTTCTAAGGACTCCTGCTGAGGACTGCCAGGGGCCGGAGCTGCTGGGAGCGCGCTTCCCGGACGCTGGGTGGTTGCTGTGAGTGGGGAGAGGAGGACCTTTGCCTGAGGTAGCCTGTTCTGTTTTAAAGGCTTGAAAATGTGGGTGCTTTCTACTTTATCTACCTGTGCCAATGTCATAGCTACTCTGATGGCTTTCACTTTCTGGTTTTGGGACTCAGTCTTTTCGTATCTTAATAAATTTTCTAGTTTATTCCCCCATATGGCAAGCATGATGTATTTTGTGATGGATAATTATATCAGCATATCTGTAATCTCCATAGGCATTGTGAATATGGCATTGCTGATACACCAGGTAGCACAGCGAGTAAGAGCACCAGCTCCAGTATTGGGATGACCTGGGGATTGAATCTGGGCTCAGACACTTAGCACCCACCCAGAAACACCTGGCTCTGTAACCTTGAGCAAGTGACTTAACCCCAGATTCTTAGGGGTGGCCAGGTGGCTCAATGAGTAAGAGCACTGGCTCCAGTGTTGGGATGACCTGGGGATCAAATCCGGGCTCAGATACTTAGCACCACACCCAGAACTAACTGGCCAGGTAACCTAGAGTAAGTTACTTAACCCCAATTGCTTAAAAAAAACTTATTAAAGTTATTAAAAATATTTATTTATTATTTTATATATTATATAATATAAATATATGTATTATTATATGATATAATAATACATATATTTATTATTAAATTATTTATTACAACTTATTAAACTTTGAAATATTTACATTCCTACATGGAAAAACAATAATTGAAACTCATGAGACTTTTCTCAGTATAAGGAAAGTTGAAGGGAATATATATGTGTATGTATATATGTGTGTTTATATGTGTACAAATGTATACATATACATACATATATGTATAGGATAGTGCATGTGTGTATAAATATATATGTTAGTGTGTGTATATGCATACATAGAGTCACAGGATTAGATGATTATGAAAGGATGATATCTAAAAAATAAAATTAAGAAGTTAGGGAGGAATATATTGGGAGAAGGAGAAAGGGAGACATAGAATAGGGTAAATTATCTCATATAAAAGAGGCAAGAGAAAACTGTTACAATGGAGGAAGAGCAGAAAGGTGAAAGGGAATGTATCAACTTTACTCTCATTGAATTTGGCTTAAGGAGGGAATAACATAAACACTCAATTGGGTATCTTACCCAACAGGAAAGTAGGGGAGGAAAGGGATTAAGGGGGGGGGAATAGAAGGGAGGGCAGATTGAGAGAGAGGGTAGTTAGAAGCAAACACTTTTGAAAAGGGACAGTGTCAAAGGAGAAAATAGAATAAGTGGGGGGCAGGAGGGAAATATATTTAGTTTTTCACAATATAACTTCTATGGAAATATATTGCATAACTACACATGTACAACCTATATTGAACTACTTATCATCCCAGTAGGGGTGGGTGGGGAGAGAAGAAGGGAAAGGATCTGGAAATCAAAGTTTTCAAAATGAATGCTAAAAAAATATATTTTTTACATGTAACTGAGAAATGAGATATACAGGTACTGAGGTATAGAAATCCATCTTTTCCTACTAGAAAGTTGGAGGGGAGAATAGGGAAGGATATAAAAGAGAACAGATTGGGGGAAGGGGTATTCAGTGGGATTACTATCTTGGGGTTGTGGGTAGGGGAGAGAAAGGGAGAAAATTTGTAACTCAAATCTTGTGGAAATGAATGTTGAAAACTATAAATAAATAAATAGATGATAGATAGATAGATAGATAGATAGATAGATAGATAGATAGATAGAT
>NW_027185804.1:29280581-29280813 GCF_028583685.1 Petaurus breviceps papuanus
GATAGATAGATAGATAGATAGATAGATAGATAGATAGATAGATAGATAGATAGATGGATAGAAAAATGAATGAATGAATGAATAAATAAATAAAATAAATAGATAAATAAATGAATAAATAAATAAATGAATACATTTTAAAAGGATTAAAAAAAAAGAATTGGCCTAATTAAAAAAGGAAGTACTAAAATTTCCTGATGAAAAAATTCCTTAGAAAGCAGAATTAGTCAAA
>NW_027185804.1:29285813-29303931 GCF_028583685.1 Petaurus breviceps papuanus
GAATTACCCAAGTCATTCTTCCCTCTTCACCTCTGACCCATATTCTACAGTCAAAGATAGGAGCACTTTTCATTGTGTGGAAACAAAATTCCTCCCATCATTTTCCAGAATTCCAACTTTTTTCTTTTATTCAAATTTTTGTTTCCATACCTTTATTACTCCCTGACTCTTATTTTCTTCCCCTTATCCATCTACCCATTAGGTAAGATCTTAAGATAGAGGAAGCATTGACAAATTACAAGGGGACAGTAACCTTTACGAGTACAGATATAGAGACCCAAAAGAAAATAATAATAAGCAATCATTGTCCCTTTATATGTCAGAAATCTTTTTTCATGTGAAAAGGATGATTTTCATGTTAATTTTAATTTTATATTTATTATACATGCCAATATATTTACTGTCTTTATTTTGTCCTAATTCAATTCACATACCACTTCATGAAGCTGAGTAAGATAATCTCGTAAGAATACAAAGAATTGAGATTCTTAGGTAATACTTCCTACAGGAGTTTGAACATCCCCTTGAGACCAAGTTCCCTTGAAAAAAGTAAGGTATACTAATAAACATCAGAGTGAAGGAAGTGCAATCTGTTTATGGAAAGGAAGGCACAGACATGAGAGACAGAACCAAGTTAAGAGAACAGAGAACAAACCAGTTTGGCTAGCAGGTGAAGTATGTTAGAGGGGGAGGAATATTTTATCTACAAGAAGCCTGGAAAGGGAAGCTTGAATCAGATAGTAAAATGATTTAGGTACCAAGGTGAGATGTTTGCATTTTATCCTAAATATACTAGGGAGCCACTGAATTTTCTTGAGGGAAAAAGTGACAAGATAATATTATATTTTTTTAAGATTATTTTGTCAGTCCTTGGGACAATGCATTAGAATTCACCAGGCGCTATAGCATTGTTTCCCTAGAATGATATCTTTTGATTCCTGATGTGGAACCCATTTGTATACTTATATAACTATCATTTTTTCAAAGGTATTGGCAAATTACATAACATTACTTTGCTTTTGGGGTTTTTGTTTGTTTGTTTTTGTTTTTTGGAGGGGGAGGGCAGGGAAATTGGGGTTAAGTGACTTGACCATGGTCACACAGCTAGTAAGCGTTAAGTGTCTGAGGCTGGATTTGAACTCAGGTTCTCCTGAATCCAGGGCCGGCGCTCTGTTCACTGTGCCACTTTGCTGCCCCTATAACATTACTTTCATCAAAGAAAAAGAATTCCTTTCAAACCAGTTTTGTACATGGATTAATGGTCATACTAACTGACTTCAAGTTTAAAAAGAATATTACAGTTTATTGTCATGAACTGAAAATCTTAGAATTATTGGTTCCCTATCTTTACCTTGCAATCTATGATACTATAGAAGCACATTTACTTAAACTCCCTATGTCTCGAACCTGAAATCAAAATCCATAAATCTGAAGCCAGTCATATCCTCAATGACTAAGGGAACCTTGCTCTTGTTCCTGTATTGAATTAGTCTCTCTGTTAAGAGGCTTAGCATGAAGAGCAAAAAGGAATCGGAAATAGATCAAGAGGCAGTAGTGGACATGGGGAGACATGACTTCCAGGATTCACAAACCTGAATATTTGGGCTAAGTATATCTTTTTTATTCCTCCATATGGAAGGAATCAGGCACAATACCTTAATCTGCTCCTGTCAAAAGTGTTTTGACAGATATTGATAAAAAAAAAGAAAAGAAAAATGCAGAGGACCAGCAGGGTAGACTTGCAAACAGCAGTCTTTTATAAATAGATGAAAACCTGAGCGAAACTCTACTCTGGAAATTACCATCACCTACAAATACAGGAAAGATTTCAGGACTAAAACATTAACAATAACTCAACAGATTCAAAACAAAGCCGAGATTCTATAAACCCAACATTCCAATCTAGGACAACCTCCTCACATATATAGGAGGCTAACATTTTAAAGATGAGTTTCCGCTTAAACAGAACAAAATGAAAAAGCAAGACTGTCATCATCAAATTGGCTCTTCTGATCCAAACTGGACATTTATGCACATGATTTTTTCCACAATTTCTTTTTTTTTCTTTGATAATTTTGGGTGGAAAACTGGGGTGAAGAGGGGAGAGGCAGATGTAGTTGGAGTCTGTTATTTAATTACTATTTTTATTTATATAATTATATACTATATAAATACTATAATACAAATTATATGTAAATACAAAAAATACAAATATAATAAAAATTATATACTATATAAATACTATAATACAAATTATATATAAATACAAAAATACAAATATAATAAAAAATTATATACTATATAAATACTATAATACAAAATTACTATTGAGAACTCCCAGGTAGGAAACTTCTCTCAAAGTGGTTCTGAACTTACTGTGAAACTAATATTCTCATAAAATTGTCTGGGGCTCTCAGGATTTTAGATACTTCTGGAGGATCATATTCTGGGTGTACCCAGTGTGTCTGCAAGACCAGCTCTTTAGTCATTTTGATAGAGATTTCTTCTTTATATTAAACTCACTCACACACACACACACACACACACACACACACACACACACACTATACCTGTGATTTTATCTGTGCCCAGAGTGCCGGATGAGGAACTACCTCTTACAATGTAAATTGACACTTAAAAATTATTATCTTAGAAAGTTCTGTGGGGACATGGAGTTTTTGTAAAGAATCTTACAGATGGTGTGTGTCACAGGGGGGGATTATGAAGACTTTTCTTTAGCATGCCACGCAGCCATTCCATATACTAGCTGCTTAGTAATTTCTTTTAATTGACTTGGATTCTATAAAGGTAAGACCTCCACATTCATATGTGGTTTCATCACTGTCTAGTTCCAGCACACATCTTTCAGTTTAGATAGGTGCTGTATTTGTGTTATATGCTCCAAATGCTGGTGGAGAAATATAGCTATATAAGGCATGGACCCATATTTGTTCAATAGGCAATGATCAGCCCAGTGTAGGTTGCCTGTCATGTCTTTTTGTTTTTATTGTTTTGTTCTTTTATTTTCCAAGTGACATTATGGAAACTGTATGCTGAAGTGTAGAGGATTTGCAATTTCTATAAGTAATGGGATGTTCCCACTTCCAAAGTTGTAAATATTTAAAAATACTAAATAAAGATTAATTTAAATATAACAGACTAATACTCTCCCTGACTTTTCCCCTCACTCAAATTGAGTAAATGTCCCAGAAGACTTTGGGGTCCATAGATAAGAAACAAGGACAAAGAGGGGAAGAATGAATGATGGAAATAGGAAGAATTTTTTTTTTCCTGTACCTTCGACTATCTCTGTCCAATGAAGATACTTTCCATTGCACTGGCAGAGAAGGCAATATACTTGAGCAGTAGAGAGTGAGGATCTGTTTAACTGAATCATTATTCCCTCAGTCTCAAAGACAGAGAAAACAGGATTTAGATTTTGGTTCCCATAAGAATAATGAACTAAAATTCCATCAGCAGTCAAGAATTCAAGAGCCCAACTGTATAAGTGACTCTAATCTACCAATTCCTCATTAAGTGAATCTAATCTACCAATTCCTTCACACAGAAGATGGGAGATTTATTTGAGAACCTTCTTTTTTTTTTCTATTTATCTAAATAAATAGGAATGGAAATGGAATTAAGAATGAGGAACCTAAGATGATTGTGGCTTTTGAAATCCACATTTGCGATGATAAAAAAAAAAATCTTTTTACCTAATGAAACTAAAGTATTTATTGAAATTATAAGCATTTTCACAAAGCTATGAAGCGAAATCTCCAGTGGAGGGTGGGAATGAACAGAGGCAGGTGGCTCAATGAATACATTTTGATTCGTGAATACACACATATCCCAAGAGATGATATCAGGACCTGGGTTAGGTCTCCCACCCCCCTATATGGAATCAATACAAGGAAATAAGTGAAACCCAGATGGTCTTATTGTACTGATTGAAAGACTAAGTATCTTGACTATATCTATATCGATCTGTCTGTCTAGCTATCCATCTAGAGAGAGACAGACAGACAGACAGAGAATATTTCCAAATTAACACATAAGAGTGAGGATGTGATTTCACACCCAATTTTTCCTCCGTCCAAGTCTGTGTTATCCATTATGTCATGCTGTCACTTTCCAAATGGAAAAAAAAAAATCCCAATCTCCTATTAATTTTAAAAAATACATAAACAAAGGGTGGCTAGGTGGTGCAGTGAATGGGGTACCAGCTCTGGAGTCAAGTTGACCTGAGTTCAAATGTGACCTCAGACACTTAACACTTGCTAGCCTTGTGACCTTGGGTAAGTCACAACCCCAATTGCTTTGCCTTCCCCCCCTCCAAAAAGGAAAATAAATAAATAAAATAAATACCCATGCATAAACAACCTTTAAAATCCTTTCTACTTTGGATTCCTGGCAGCAGCTGTATAATTTTAATGATGTACTTGGTATGGCCCTCCTTTGTG
Source organism: Petaurus breviceps papuanus (assembly GCF_028583685.1). Lineage (NCBI taxonomy): Eukaryota > Metazoa > Chordata > Mammalia > Diprotodontia > Petauridae > Petaurus > Petaurus breviceps. The sequence goes on from NW_027185804.1 coordinate 29,290,277, forward strand.
TCTCTTTACATTACTATCTTATCTTTATTGCTGCAGAAAACCACACCCCTAATTAAATCCTCCTAGACCTCTAGTCCTCCTACAACAAGTTATCTGCTTGCTTGTTTGTTTCTCCCCTTCTGCTGCACATGGTTGGATAGATTTTAAGTTTTGACGGAAGTAGAGATGGTACTTTTTATGAATAAACAGCTACTAGGATAATGATAGGTACAATTTCTAGATATAATACCCTGCATGATAGAATGCTTTTTTTATTCCTTTTAAGAATACTTGCAGAGAATTAACTTACACATGCTCCAGACCATATAATGTGTATGGCCCAAGACCTAGGTGACAGGTATGTGACAGGAAAGGAAAGGAATTTCACTCAGCTGAAACCAAGTAGATGATAAGACTGGTAAATTTGGAAGCTGGAAAGAGGGACACAAAGTCAATTTTTAAGAATCCTGAAAGTGAGAAATGATTATCAATAAGATTTACTTATAAAAAGATATGAGAATCTTTTGATTCCCCCCTGTTGATTTTATCAGTTGGAAATCTCATTTAAAAACTTTCCTTTTTGAGGAAGAAGAAGATGGAGTGAGACATTACAACTTGGTAGGATGATAGTTGGAGCTTTCATGAAAATCAGCGTAAAGAATCCAGAAATGTGAGCAAGAACACAAAGAGGTCACAGTTTTGTTTCTGTAGTGTATGCTTGCTTCCTTGAGAAGATTGTGGGCAACTGCTTGATTTTAGGAGAGATAAAACAACATAGCCACAGTTTGTTTGGGGTTGCAATAAACAATAGGCCCCAAATATACCATGCAAAATTCCTGAACCAACCCTCTAGACAGTGAAGATAATCCCCAGGTGATAATTTTCTGGGACATTCTTCCCCTAGAGAAGATGACAAGGTCTGGACCAATGTCAAATTCCTGGAGTAAGTCAGAAGCAGCCAGTCATAAATGATGAGTAGCATGGGACTGATCCATGATATAGACATAAAAGCAAGAAATTCATCCTTCACCAATATTGAATCATGTGGGCTATAAAGAACTCAAGAGCAGGTGGGATACTCTCTAGTTAGCAAAACTGAGTTCCCCTTTTGAAGGGACTTCTACCATAGGATAGTATAATATGCCTGGAAACTGTGAGAAGTTTAGTAGTATAATATTTATAAAAGAAATATTAGAAATATTTAATAAAATAAATATTATAAAATAAATATAAATAAAATGTAGATAGTATAATCTGCCCGGAAACCCTAGAGAAGAGGAAAAGAATTTTCATTGTTACTTTTTTCTCATTCTTGTCCTAGTTATTCCAACTGTTCATGACCTCACTTAAAAGTTGTTGTTGTTGCTGTTTTTCTTCTATTTTGTATCTTTCTTCAAGAGAAATAAAATCTAACCTGAATTGGATATAATTTTAGACCTCCATGTTTGCATGGGGTTTGCTTTGTTCAGTGTTCTTTTAGTCACTTCTGACTCTTCTTGGGCCCATGGGGGATTTTCTTGGCAGATACTAAAGTGGTTTGCCATTTCCTTTTCCTTCTCCAGCTTATTTTACAGATGAGGAAATTGAGCCAAACAGGATTAAATGATCTGCCCAGGTTCACACAGCTAGTGAGTGTCTGACGCCAGAATTGAAATCAGAAAAATGAGTCTTCCAGACCACCAGGCCAGCTCTGTGTGCTATGACTCTGCTCAGTGACCAACGTGGCAATTGAGGGTTCTCTTGTTCTCCTATAGCTTCCTAGTCATGCACCAAATATTGAAATTTCTACAGGATACCAAACTTTTGCTCCATGCACCAAAGCGTGGGATTTGAGTAAAAGATACAAGATCATACCTGACTTTGACTTCAACTATTTTTTAAAATTTAATTTATCATGTATTTGTTTATTTAGAGGCATCATGACATGGGGGAATAGAGTGCTGGACTTGGAGCAAGTAAGACCTTACCATCATTATTATGTATTCTTATTGTTTGAGGCTTAAGCTTCTAGCATCAGCAAGAGCTGTGTTTAAACCTCAACTTTGCAAACACCACCAAAAAAAAAAAAAAGAAAGAAAATGCACTAACCTGGAAAAAATAAAAATATTATATATATATATATAAAATTATGTGCTCATGGTGAACATAAAGGTTATGTCCACCCAGTAATGGAAGGTGTGAACTCATATAAAGGGCCAATAATGGGGAGAATGTTTCTCCTCTCTGGGACCCAATCAGCTCCCACTTGAATTCTTGGCTTCCATTTTCTTCCATCCTACAAACCATCCCTATACAGTTATAAATATTGTATTTCTAAAGCACAGGCATGACTACATTACTCCCCTTTCAGTCAGATAGTTATTGAGCATTTATTAAATAGCTTCTGTGTTCCAGACAACAGGCTAAGCATTGGTTATCCAAAGAAAGGAAAAAGATAGTCTTTGTCCTCAAGGAACTCAAGAGCCTTTAATAGTTCACTGTTGACTAGAGGGAGGGAGCTAAGTAACACTATAGTGCATAGAATGCTTAGCTTGCAATCAGAAAGACTCATCTTCCTGAGATCAAATCTGGACTCATTTACTAGCTGTGTCACCCTGAACAAGTCACTTAACCCTGTTTGCCTCCATTTCTTCATCTGTAAAATAAGCCAGAAAAGGAAATGGCAAATCATTACAGTATCTTTGCCAAGAAAACTCCAAATGGGGTCACAGAGAATAAGACAGGACTGAAACAATTGAACAACAAATTGACTAGAGGATAAAATATAGACTCCACACCTTGGTATTTAAATCCTTTCCCAATCTGGCCCGAGCCTATTTTTGAATTTTTTTGTTTTTGTTTTTTCACATTACTGCCTGCTCCTAGTCTAGACTCTAGCCTAACCTACCTACTTATAGTTCTGTAGCTGCCATCCATATCTTTCTCTTCTACTTTTGGAATGTACCCCCTTTTCAGTTTAACCTCTTAGAGTTCCTATTATTTTTTTATCATTCAAGTCCTGTGTCACCTCTGAAAAGGAGCCTTTTCAGCTCACCCCAATATTCTTAACTCTATCCCTCTCCCTCTCCCTCCCTCTCTGTCTGTCTGTCTGTCTCTCTCTCTCTCTCTCTCTCTCTCTCTCTCTCTCTGTCTCTCTCCTTTTTCCCCATTATCATGGATATTTGTCTATTTACATCTCCCCAGGCAAACAAAAGCTTCAGAGGCCATAGACCATTTTTTCCCCTTATGTCTCAATATCTTTAGCACCTAACTTAGTATGATGTATATATTAGGATCTCAATAAATTATTGTTGTATGAGAATGGACCCTTGTTGGCAATCATAAATGAATCAATAAGACACATATACAACCCACCACCTATTTCTGCCCATGGTTTCACTAGTGTTCGAGAATGGGATGAAACAGACACTATTCTGTATAGCTTTCCTCTAAACAGATAGTCTTTGCTGACATGGTACCTTATAGCCCCCATCAAATTCAGATGCAGAAGTGGTCCCATTTGTAGAATCAATAAAGGGTCTTTCTAGTAGAGATAATTTCTAATCTCTAGGGGAAAAAATGATAAATGGTTTGGGTCATTAGATACAAAAGACTTGAAAACACCAGTCACCTAGAAGATGACTATCATATAATGTTGAATGGTGGCACCAGGGAAGACAAGAAGTGTGGCAATCTCCAAATGCAGAATTTCAAAGATGTGGGTGGTCTTGCTTCTAATTGCAGTTATAGTTGTTTCAGTAAACAGAGGATTTCCCCATAGAGAATTCTCATCTTTAAAAAGATAAATAGAAGCCGAATCTTTGGACTCTTAAGTCAGTCTATAGGGAAGAAAAAAAAAAAGCAACTCTGAGAGGAGGAAGTTAAGAGAGAACCAGATGAAGCCTGGCTTTTATATAGGAATGTCTATCGGCTTTCGTCTATAGAATTGAAATGTTTTTTTGTCATTTTGTTTTAGTTTGGTTTTGTACTGTACCTGTGATTTCTTTGGTAAAGGGGACTTCCAGTGAGAAAACTGTTTATCTAGCTTATAACCTTTCTCCAGCTTATAACCTTAAAGAGTTGCCTGAATTACTGAGAAGTTATAGGACTTGTCCAAGGTCACACAGACAGTATGTTTCAAAAGCCAGAATTTAACACAAATTTTCCTAATTCCGAAATTAATAACATGGCTATCAGGGTACACCATCTCTTTAATAGTTTAAATATTGTGCTTTAAGAAGATGTATTCTGGTCGAGTTAGAATGGTATAATGACTAAAGAACTGGACAAGGAATCAGAAAGATGTGGATTCAAATGCAGCCTCTGACATATAATGGCTCTCTGACCTTGGGCAAGTCACATAATAGTTTAATGGCCCAGGGAACTTTATAATATTTTGAAATATGGAATGTTTGTACTTCCAAAAACTGTACTGGAAATCCCTGTATGAATAAAATCACAGGTGTTTTAAAATCACTTCTATAAGGAGAATCTATTAAATGAGGGAATTTGGAAAATTTGTTAAAGGGGAAAGGATGGAGGGGTGGAAGAGAGAAAGGTTGTGAAAAGAGGTCCATTTTGACTCTAAATTGTTCCTATAATCCTATTCAGTTCAATGGGCCTTTATTAATTCTGATTACCTCAAATATATAAACAACTCCCCCTCAAATTGTACTCACCATGAAACCAATCAACATTTACTAAGCACTTATCACATACCAAGCTCTATGAGAGATACTGAGACTATAAAGACACACACACACGTACACACATACACACATGCACACACACACATATTCCATACTGCCAAGAAGCTTACTATCTAGTCACATTGACTGATGACCTTGTTTTCTTCTCCTTTTCCATCTTGTATCCTTCTCTTCACTATGAAGTTTAGGAAAGGTCAAATCAATGCCAGGAAAATGATGGTGCCTCCCTCCATGAAAAGTTGATAGACTATATGTGTGAAAGGTTGCATATACTGAAAGACATGGTAAATGGTTGCTTTATTTGCTTAACAAATCTCTCTATTACTAGAGATAAGTCAGTGACAATAGGAAAATGATGAAACTACACCCACAAAATCTAAAGTTTAAAACAAACAAACAAAAAAAAAAGTTGTCTGAGGCAAGCTTCATGAACAAACAAATTTTCCAATGACTCTAATAGGAGAATGTCCTCCAACAAACAGCTATCCACAACAACACCAGTAGTCCCAGTTTTCTTGATTTAGGGTAAACCCTGTAGTAGGTTCCTAATCTCCAAGAAAGAAACACATGCTAACCATGTCTTTAGCTAGTGATTGAACCTTTTATTTCTTGGTGGAATACATCAAGCTCACATGAATGGGGAATGGTTTGCTTCCACTATTACTTCAATAAAAGAACCTGTTCTCTTTCATTGAATTCAACAAGAATTTATTAAAGAAGGACTAGACTTTTAAAATACCTTAAAATTTTTTTAAAAAAATTGATTTTTATGCATAAGCCAAAGAAATTTTTAAGGTAGCATAATAATTTTTTTCAAAGTAAAATTATGTGATCTGCTTATAATTATTTATATTTGAAGTACATTTGTACAGATCAAGGAAATGATAATAAATTTGTAAAATACTAACAGTTGATTATTTCAGTCATGATCCCCTAAGCAATCTCTATGTTCTAGGAACTGTTTGGGTTAGGGATACAAACTGTTAGGTGTTAGGGATACAAAAATAAAAAAAAAAAACTAATCAAAAGTCCCTGCCCTGCAGGGAGATTACATTCTACTAGGGAAAGGAAAAATATGCAAAAATCATTAACTTAAAGGAATACTTTGCACCTGCAATTCTACTGGATAATTTCTGGAAGTTCAGATGATTTAGTATGCAGAAATGTTAACCAGAATTAGATGAAACCATCCAGCTGGTTATTACTGTAACTGGATAGGCTAATAGACCTTCATTACTCTATGAGGGCAGTTAGATGGTGAAGTGAATAGAGTGATGGGACTGGAGTCAGGAAAACTCATCTCCCTGAGTTCAAGTCTGGTTTCAGACAATTACTGACTGCGTGACTCTGGGCACCTCTTAACCCTGTTTGCCTCAGTTTTCTCATCTGTAAAATGAGCTGGAGAAAGAAATGGCAGAACACCTAGTATCTTTGCTGATAAAGCCATAATGAGGTCAGTAAGAGCGGGACACCCAATGAGAGGTGGCATTATCGGGGTCGCAGCTGCACTTCCTTAGTGCCTGCCTATTCGGCACAAAAGTTAGGATGTTGGAGGTGCTCTGCTCTTCCCAGAGTATCCAGATGATCAGGGATAGAGCACTGTGGCTATCGCTATGGCATCAGTATCCATGATGCTAATATGAGCAACTTCAGTGCCCAAATGGATATCATTGAACTCATACAAAAGGTTTGCTTAAGAGGTTGTTGTTTGCCCTTTGCTTTCAAACAAGACCAAGGACATTATAGGATGATGTCTTGATTATTTGTGAATTGAATTTAAGTCAGGCAAAGTTGCACAAAGTAACCAGGCTCACTCTCTTTTCCAGATTCATCAAAGATGAATGGTGATGGCCCAAGATGCAATGAGTGATGCTAGCATCCCTGATGCTTGAACAAATTCTTAGTGATCGACAATTCATGACTATTGTTAAAAATCATTCTCATCTTCTCCTTCCTCCACTGAAAGTCTTTATATACTTGAGGGAGACTCTCCATAACTCAGTGACAGTTTTAAGACCTCCTCTGTTGCCATCTGTATCAGCAATGCCATATTCACAATGCCTATGGAGATTACAGATATGCTGATATAATTATTCATCACAAATATGTCAGGTTTGCCATTTGGGGAAATAAACTAGAAAATTTATTAAGATACCAAAAGACTGAGTCCCAAAACCAGAAAGTGAAAGCCATCAGAGTAGTTATGACATTGGCACAGGTAGATAAAGTAGAAAGCACCCACATTTTCAAGCCTTTAAAACAGAACAGGCTACCTCAGGCAAAGGTCCTCCTCTCCCCACTCACAGCAACCACCCAGCATCCGGGAAGTGCACTCCCAGCAGCTCCAGCCCCTGGCAGTCCTCAGCAGGAGTCCTTAGCAGAAATTCTGGCTAACTCAAAAAGGGCTTCACGCTGCCGCTGCCTCTGCTGCTGCTGCCACTGTCGCCACCACTGCCAGCCACTGCAGGAACGCTAGTTTGGCTTCCTCTTACTCTTGCTCCACCCCTTCCTGCTACGTCAGCAAGTCCAATGGGGCATGGAAGATCTTTAAATCCCATAACCCTTACACCATCAGCCTTGTTTAGCTTGTCTCCTAAGATGGTTTACTAGGGTGTGGCTGCTGCACATGCTACAATTTCTGGGAGCTACAGGTGAGAGTTGAGTGCCAGGTACACCCCAAAGGTGTATGAGCAGTCCTACAAAGGGCTCAGCAAGCTCCCAAACCAGAGGTTCTAGTCCTCCTCGAACATCCCATATACCTTTCATCGAGATACTGTAATGTAGACTCACCTATTATGTGATGATCTACTAATAAAAAATCAAACAAACAAATAAACAATAATGTGAGGCAACTATTCCATGTGTAAGGCACTTGGTTAGGTACAGGTGTTATAATGATAAAAAAAATGACTGACTGTCAATGACTTTAAAGTCTACTAAGGATCACAGTTAGGAGGATTAGTAAATGTTTCACTGAGGAAATGCCATCTGAACTGAATTTGTATGTAAGAAAAGTTTCTGTAGTAAAGCAGATTGGTAGGCAGAGATAAGTAGGGAATTCAGTACATGAACAGAAGATACCTTATTTGAATGCAAGAAGGCTAATGGAATTTCAGGGCCAGGGAAGAGCTAGGAATATAATACTTTGGCTAGAAGGGAGAGTACTTGAAGAGAAGCATGAGAAGTAGGAGGCAGGAGAAGGCGGGAGGTAGGTTTATAAAGGTAAGGGAAGATGCAGTCAGATTGTGCAAAACTTAAATAAAAGGCTAAAGAGTTTCTACTTTGGGTCAGCTAGGTGGTGCACCTAGCCCTGGTGGAGCTCTGGCCCTGGAGTGAGGAAGACCTGAGTTCAAATATGACCTCAGACACTTAATACAAAAATTAGCCATGTGACTTTGGGCAAGTCACTTGACCCCAATTGCCCTCCAAAAAGCCAAAAAAAAAAAAAGTTTCTACTTTTTCTTTTCTTTTTTTTTTTAAAGCAATTGGGGTTAAGTAACTTGCTCAAGGTTACACAGCCAGTGATTTAGGGGTGTGGTGCTGAGTATCTGAGCCTGGGATTCGATCCAGGTCATCCCAACACTGGAGCCGGTGCTCTTACTCGCTGAGCCACCTGGCCGCCCCTAAGCAATTGGGGTTAAGTAACTTGCTCAAGGTTACACGGCCAGGTGTTTCTGGGTGGATGCTAAGTGTCTGAGCCCGGGATTCGATCTCCAGATCTTCTCAACACTGGAGCCGGTGCTCTTACTTGCTGTGCTACCTGGCCGCCCCAAGTTTCTACTTTTTCATAGAGACAGCAGTAGTGAGCCATTGAAGATTTTTGAGCAGGGCAATGGCATAATTAGAACTTAACCTTGGAATTAATATGTTGATAGCTGTATGGAGGATGGAAAAGAGATAGGTAGGACTAGTGGTAGTGAGTTAAGGAAAAGTTTGAGAGGATGACAAAGTCAAAGTACTTTTTTTTTTTTAATTATAGAAGTACTTTAGCTTGTTTGTAAGCAGAGGGTAAAGAACCAGGTGAGAAATAGAGTTTTATGCTATAGAGAGGATAATTAATATGTGAAAATTCCAGAAGTTCAAGGAGGGGATGACATCCAAAGAATAAATGGAGAGCTATTTTTTGGCTTGAAAGGAAAATTTCCCACAAAAGACAGAAGTGAAAGAAGGGGACAGTGGAGATATAGAAAGATTTTTATGTGCAGATAAAACATGGGGGAGATTACTAAAGGTGGTTTCAAACTTCTCAGCAAGGTAGAAAACAATAACACTTACCAAGATTAAATGGGAAAGAGGAAGCATTATGTATTATCTGCCCACTAGGATAGGAATGGAAGAAATTTGTCAGTGAGGAAATTGACAAAAAGGTAGAACACATCTTCCTCTGCAACCCCTCCCCATTTGCATAGGGCCTTGTTGTAGGGCCTTGGCCACCTTCTGGGAAGTGAGAAAATAATTATACAAGTGGGAGTGATAATAAAAAAATGGTGGCCAAAGAGGAAGTTGATGTTATCAGCATCTTTGGAATGAGAAGAACCTTTCTGATGCTACAAACTTGAGCTGAAGGACTCAAGGTCAGTAACTGAATGGAACATGGAGGACATATATCAGTGAATACTCTTCAGTGACTGGAAAACAGTAGGGGCTTAATTAATGTTGGCTGCATTCCATTGAATCAACTATGTGAACTCATTTTTTTTTTTACTTCAACCATGATCCCATTAGCATAAGAGACTCCTGAGGAAGAAACTCTCTCTACAAGTTGAAGTCAACAAAAATCTACAAATTAGAATTTATAAAATTTCTTGTGGGACACTGAGGGGTTAAGATTTTTTGCCTAGGACAATGCCACCATTATGTGTCAGAAGTGGGATAGGAACACAGGTCTTGTTAGCCCTAACTCTGTACCCACTATGGTACAATGAATCTATGACAGCCACACAATGCAAAAATGTGTAGTGAGCCAGGACCCAGAATATCTACTTTTCTGCATATTTCATGTTATTAAGAAAGGAGTTACTACCAAAATCAATGGGGACTTTAGGGTTGATAATGATAATGTGACACAGTAAATTATAGCTTGATAGTTTCCTGTCCATTTAGGAAAAGAAAAAGAGATAAGGAAACGAAGCAATGACAGGAGTCAAAATGCACTGGGAGTGAAGTATGTGTCTACAACAGGGGTGGGAAACTTGTGGACTTTAAGTCACATTTGGTCCTCTAGATCCTCGAGTAATAGGTTCCAAACTTCACAGAACGAGTTCATTGGATTCAATTAAAGGCCACCATTGAGGACCTAGAGGGCTAGATGTGGCCTCAAAGCCACAGATTGCCCACCCCTGGTCTACAATATCTGCATTGCACATAGTGGTATACATTGTGTATTATGCACAGTGGTATCATGCATATGCATGCTTAGAAAACTGGTAATGGAAAGGAGTGGGTTGTTGAATATAATTATTTGCCTCTTAATTTACCTTGAAATCATAAAATGTGTTCTGGCAATATATCTATAATGCTTCACACATAGTAAGAATTTAGTATGAATTTTTAAAATTCATTCATTCATTCATTCATTCATTCATTCTTTCATTCATAAGTTCTACCTACTTTCTGATCTCAAATTTTTATTGCTCAACCTTTCCTTTGGGTATCTTCAGAAACCTAGGGGTGTGTCACAACATTAGCAATTTGGCAGGATACCAGAAGAAGCAGAAACCTCCATTGAGGCCCCAAGAATAGACACATCGATGGCAGAACCTGAAAGATGATAGATGACTGACCAACACGACGTTATTTTCCAGCTCTTAGTGAGCCATGGTGAAAATGAATTTTCTAATAGAAGGTATGCTGTTTTCCATACTCTCTTAACTCACACCAAATCTATGGGATTAGGCCAAGCATCTGAAAGGATGAAAGGCAATACTGGATGGAAATTTTAAGTGGCTTTGGCAAACATGGAGAAATCCATTCATCAAAACATGATTGTTCCTTTAAAAAATGCCTCTCAAAAAAAAAAGGAAGAGAAGAGAAAAATGAGAGGACAATAGAGGAAGAAGTGAAGGGAAGGGAGGAAGGGAAGGTAACAGAAGGGAAGGGAAGGGAAGAATGGAAAGAAAAAGAAAAGAAATACTAAAACCTGCCTTCCATCTCCCTAACTCTTCTTTGTTCTTTTACTTGATACTTTGTTGATCTTTCCATCTATTTCCCCTTTCATCTGTGTTCCTTTCACTTGCCATTTTTTTCCTTCCTCCTTCCCAGAAGCAATATTCTCTCTTCTAAAAAAGAAAAAAAAATAACCCTAGCCTCAGGCAGCTCGATTTCTATTCTCTGACTTTCCTGTGTAAATTTTAGTCTCTCTACAGCTAAGGCAGAAGGAAAAAAAAATTATATATATATATAAAGGCCAGAGTGAAAATTACTTAATAAGGATTTTCTATTCAGATAAATTTCTCTTTAATGGAATGCGATGAATTCTCCTGAGAAAAAGACATTCAATGGCTTGCCCCTAATCATCTACAAGCAAAACATTTCCAATTGGCCAAGCAGTGGTACAAACATGCTCCAAATGGGCTCACACAAAAGGATTTCCTACAGCGGTAACCACAATGGCACTTTTATATGATGACACTCAGGGGCAAGTTACTGGATTTTTCAGAAAGGCTGCTTGAAGTGTCTGGCAGGGAAATTTCTATTATTTAGGTCTGCTTGCATGCAGATGCTACTGATTAGCAGTCCAGGAAGGTCAGCTTCATGTTTTTGTTTTTCTATTTTGTAAAGTAGGCGCAAGGCATATATATGATATCCTGCTTTTTTTTTTTTGTTGTTGTTGTTGTTTGCTTATTTGTTTGATTTATTTTTCTTTTCCTCCAATAATCAAGCAATCAACAAATATTTATTGAACTTCTATGGTGTTCTGTCATAATTCTAGGTGCTGGGGATAAAAAGACATGATTTTTACACTGCCTACCCTCAAGAAACTTACCTTTTATTTCTTTTTTTTTTCCTCTTCAAGTCAATTGCTATATACAAAACCCACACAAAGTCATCTCTTAGAAGGGAAGCATTAGATCCTAGTGGGCTCAGGAAATACTCTGTAAAGAATGTGTTTCTTGAGTAAAGTTCTGAAGGAAACTAAGTGCCCTTGGTAAAGATAACAGTTTCCTTAAGCATTATGCTCTTTCCCCAGAAAGACTGACTAGGCAGTGATGCAAGGGAGAACAAAGGAATGAACTAGTCATGCACTGCAGGTAGCCTGGTCTCTAGATCAGTCTCCCTAACTTCAATCTCTCTGCTTTTCAGTTCATCCTCCACATTGGCAGCTGTCAAATAGCTATGCCTACATCACACATCTGGCCACGTGAGTCCCATACCCAAGAACCTCTAGTGAACTAGGTCTGTATACCAAAGAGATCACTTTAAAGGGAAAAGGACAGACATGTACAACAATATTTTTTATGTATGAATTTTCTTTTTTATGTTTTTTAGTTTACATCATTCATTTCCACAATATTTTGAGTTACAAATTTTCTCCCCATTTTTTCCTACCCACCACGCCAAAAGAGAGATCCCACTGAATGTCCCCTCCCTCAATCTGCTCTCTCCCATATCTTCCCCCATGCTACCTCCAATATTCCAGTAGGGCACGCTGGATCTCTATGCCCCAGTGCCTGTATATCTAATTTCCCAGTTACGTGTAAAATAATAATAATTAGATAGTTAGATAGATAGATAGATAGATACATACATACATACATACATACATACATACATAGAGAGGTGATAGATAGATACATAGATAGAGAGGTGATAGATAGATAGATATACATATTTAAACATTTTATTTTAAAACTGTGAATTCCAGATTCTTTTCCTTCCTCCCTCATCACCCTCCCTTACTGGGAAAGATAAGCATTTCAATATAGGTTGTACCTTTGTAGCTATGCAAGTCATTTAAAACCATAGAGGATATATTGTGAAAGACTGACCATATTTCCCTCCTTCCTATCCCACCCCTCACTTCTTCTAGTCTCTACTTTGATCCTATCCCTTTTCAAAAGTGGGTGCTTTCTACTGCCCTCATCCCCGAGCCTGCCCTCCATTCCATCATGACCCCTCTCCTCCCCTTCCCCCCTACTCTACTGTAAGGTGAGATACCATATTTAGTGAGTATGTCATTGCCTCCCTAAGCCAAATTCAATGAGAATAAGGTTGACCCATTCCCTTTTGCCTTCCTGTTCTTCCTCTCCATTGTAACCATTTTCCCTTGCTTCTTCTATATGAGATACTTTACCCCATTCTGCGTCTCCCCATCTCCTCTCATTATATTCTTGTCTCACTGCTTAATTTCACGTTTTAAGTATCATCCCTCCCTATTCAATTGGTCCTATGCCCTCTGTCTATGCATACCCATACACATATATACACACACTTACATATGTATTCATATACCTATATGCCCAATATATAGACATATATATGTATGTATACATATATATATATATACATGACTATTCCCTTCAACTATTTTCATACTTAGAAAAATTTTATAAGTGACAATTATCATTTTTCCATGTAGGAATGTAAAGAGTTTAACTTTGATAAGTTCCTTAAGATTTTTTTTTACTTGTTTTCCTTCTTCTCATGCTTCTCTTGTTTCTTGTATCTGAATGTCAAATTTTCTATTCAACTCTGTTTTTTTTAAATGCTTTCTAACTTCTGATTTACATCATTCATTTCTGCCAGATTTTGAGTTACAAATTTTCTCCCCATTTTTCCCCTACCCACCACCCCAAAATAGGAGTCCCACAGGATATCCCCTCTTCCAATATGCTCTCTCCCATATTTTCTCCCATAACCCTTTCGACTTTTCCAGTGGATCTCTATGCCCCAGTGCCTGTATATCTTATTTCCCAAAAACATGTGAAATACTATTAATAATAGTGTATATATATATACATATATATATATATATATATATATATATAT
>NW_027185804.1:29304031-29304492 GCF_028583685.1 Petaurus breviceps papuanus
ATATATAAACATTTGATTTTAAAACTTTCAATTCCAGATTCATTCCCTTCCCCCTTGTCACTCACCCTTACTGGAAAGATAAGTAGTTCAGTATAGGTTGTACATGTGTGGCTAATGCAAAACAATAACATAGCAGATATATTGTAAAAGACTGACCCTATTTCCCTCCTTCCTATCCCACCTCCCACTTCTTCTATTCTTTACTTTGATTTACTCTTTTTTCAAATGTGGGTGCTTCCAATTTCCCTCCCCCCTCAGCCTTCCTTCCATGATCCCACCTCATCCCCCCCCCACTCTCCTATAGGGTGAGATACCCTATTTAATGTGTATTTCATTCCCTCCTGTAAGGGTTATGGGATTTAAAGATCTTCCATGCCCCATGGACGTGCTGACATAGCAGGAAGGGGCAGAGCAAGCGAAAGTAAAAGCCAGAGAAAGCGAAAGCCAGAGAAAGCGAAAGC
>NW_027185804.1:29309492-29326884 GCF_028583685.1 Petaurus breviceps papuanus
GGGCCGAATGTAAGGGTTATGGGATTTAAAGATCTTCCATGCCCCGTGGACGTGCTGACATAGCAGGAAGGGGCAGAGCAAGCGAAAGTGAAAGCCAGAGAAAGCGAAAGCCAGAGAAAGCGAAAGCCAAGGACGTGCTGACGTAGCAGGAAGGGGCGGAGCAAGAGAAAGAGGAAAGCGAGAAAAAGTGAAAGCCGAGCTAGCGGTCCTGCGGTGGCTGGTGGCGGTTGCGACGGCGGCGGCAGCAGCAGAGGCAGCGGCAGCGCGAGGGGCGGGGGGTAGCCCTTTTTTTTTTTTTTTTGAGTTAGGATTGCTAAGGACTCCTGCTGAGGACTGCCAGGGGCCGGAGCTGCTGGGAGCATGCTTCCAAGATGCTGGGTGGTTGCTGTGAGTGGGGAGAGGAGGACCTTTGCCTGAAGTAGCCTGTTCTGTTTTAAAGGCTTGAAAATGTGGGTGCTTTCTACTTTATCTATCTGTGCCAATGTCATAACTACTCTGATGGCTTTCACTTTCTGGTTTTGGGCCTCAGTCTTTTGGTATCTTAATAAATTTTCTAGTTTATTTCCCCTTATGGCAAACATGATGTATTTTGTGATGGATAATTATATCAGCATATTCGTAATCTCTATAGGCATTGTGAATATGGCATTGCTGATACATCTCCTCAAGCCAAATTCAATGGGAATAAAGTTGACCCATTCCCTTATGCCTTCCTATTTTTCCCCTCCATTGTAACCATTTCCCCTTGCCTCTTCTGTATGAGGTAGTTAACCCCATTCTGTCTCATCCCATCTCCTCTCATTATATTCCTCTCTCACCTCATAATTTCAATTTCACCTTTTAAGTATCATCCCTTCCTGTTAAATTGGTCCTGTGCCCTCTATCTATGTATACCTGTAAATATATATACACACATTCACATATGTATTCATAGGCCCATACAACCTCATACATATATTTTCTAATTCCTTCAACTACTGAGAAAAGCTTCATAAGTTACAATTATTGTTTTTCCATGTAGTTATGTTAATAGTTCAATTTTGATAAGTTCCTTATGATTTCTTTTCCCTGTTTGCCTTCTAATGCTTCTCTTGCTTCTTGAAACTAAATTTCAAATTTTCTATTCAAGTCTAGTTTTTTCAGCAAAAATGCTTGAAATTCCTCTATTCCATTTAATGACTATATTTTCCCCTGAAACATCATACTCAGTTTTGCTGGGTAGGTGACTCTTGGTTTTAATCCCAGCTCTTTTGCCCTCCGGAATATCATATTCCAAGCCCTTCGATCCCTCAGGGTAGAAGCTGCCAGATCCTGGGTTATCCTTATTGTGTTTCCACAATATTCAAATTGTTTTTTCCTGGCTGCTTGTAATATTCTCTCCTTGAACCGGGCACTACAAAAACTGGCTATAATAATCCTAGGAGTTGTCTTTTTGGGATCCTTTTCAGGAGGTGATCGTTGGATTCTTTCAACCTCTATTTTGCCCTCTTTTTCTCAAACATCAGGGCAGTTTTCTTTGAGAACTTCCTGGAGGATGATTTCTAGGTTCTTATTTTGATCATGGCTTTCAGGTAATCGAATACTTTTTAAATTATCTCTCCTGGATCTATTTTCTGGGTCAGTGGTTTTTCCCATGAGGTATTTCACATTGACTTCTATTCTTTCATTTGTTTGGATCTCTTTAACAGCATCTTGATTTCTCATGAAGTCTTTAACTTCCATTTGCTCCAATCTAATTCTGCAGCAATGATTCTCCTCTTTGAGCTTTTGAGATTCTTTTTCCATCTGGCAAATTCAGCTTTTTAAGGCATTCCTCTCCTCATTGCCTTTTTGAGCTTCTTTTGCCATTTGAGTTAGTCTATTTTTAATGTAGTATTTTCCTCAGTCAGGCTGTTGAATCTCATTTCATAATTTTATTGCATTGTTCTCATTCCTCCCAACTTTTCCTCCACTTCACTTATCTGTTTCTTAAGGTCCTCTATGTCCTGTAACCAGCTCGTATTTTCTTTTGAAGCTTTTGGTGCAGGAGTTCTGACTTCACTGTCTTCCTCCTCTCCCATACTTTGCTCCTTTTTGCCCCCAAAATAGGAGTGTAATGTTGGAATCTTCTGTCTGCTTTGTTTCCTTTGCCTGGTCATGTCGCCCCTCAGTCACCTGACCCCTGGGCTTTTTCCACAGTAGGACTCTGCCACCAGACAAGGGAGCTTTTTTCCCAAATGCTGCCATTTTTTCAGCTGCCAGAGGTATTAGATGGGTGCCCTCTCTAAGGCCTCCACATACTCTGGCAAGCCAGACACACAACCAAGGACCTCCACCCTAGACTGCAATCCAGATCCAAGCAGGTTAAAGCAAGAGAAATTACCCCTCAGACTGGTGCTTGTTCCCGCTACATTCTGCAGGCCAGGAGCTGAAGCTGCCATGTCGTGATGGCTATCTGTTCCAGAGTCTCAGTGGCTTCTCGCCCCAGGGGCAAAAGCTATTCTCTCCCACTTACTGGGTCCCAAAGTCCAAACTGCACTTTGGCCTTTGCATCTATGTGTTGCTAAATCTGAAAATGGCCACACCTGCTGCTGATCTGGAGACCCTCTGGCGTGGCCAGTCAGGCCCACCCTGGGGCTAAAGCCTTGGCGTGGAGGTTGGCTTGCTTCCTGCAGTGCTGTGCTGGCAGATTCCTGCTTGCCTGCTGGGTTGTCCTCAATGGGAGATTAGTTTCTCTTTGTCATTTTGTGTGTTCTGCAGCTCCAAAGTTTGTTTAGAGTCCCCTTTTTACATGGATTGAGGAAGGTGGAAGCCAGAAACGCTCAGAGGTCATGCTTCTACTCCGCCATCTTGATTCTGCCCCCCTAACTTGTCAACTCTGTTTTTTTTTCATCAAGAATGCTTGTAAGTCCTCTATTCCATTGAATGACCGTATTTTCTACTTAAACATGATACCCATTTTTGCTGGGTAGGTGACTTTTGGTTTTAATCCCAGATCCTTTGACCTCCAGAATATCATATTCCAAGCCCTTCGATCCCTCAGTGTAGAAGCTGCAAGATCCTATGTTATCCTGATTGTGTTTCTACAATATTCAAATTGTTTCTTCCTGGTTGCTTGTAATATTTTCTCCTTGATCTGGGAACTCCAGAAGCTGGCTATAATATTCCTAGGTGTTTTCTTTTTGGGGTCCTTTTCAGGAGGTAATCAGTGGAATCTTTCAAACTCTATTTTGCCCTCTGGTTCTAAAACCTCAGGGCAGTTCTCCTTGAGAATTTCTTGAAGGATGATTTCTAGGTTTTTTTTTTTTTATCATGGTTTTCAGGTAGTCACATTGCCTTCTATTTTTTCATTTGTTTGGATCTATTTAATAGTTTCTTGATTTCTCATAAAGTCACTAGCTTCCATTAGCTCCAATCTAATTCTGAAGGAATGATTCTCTTCAGTGAGCTTTTGAGATTCCTTTTACATCTGGCAAATTCGGCTTTTTAAGACATTCTTCCCCTCTTTGATAGCAAGTCACTTAACTTTTGTTCACCTCCATTTGGTCAATTTCAAAATGTGAATAATAATGGCATTTATCTTCCACGTGAGTTATTTGTTAAAAATAAATAAATAAATGAACAAATACTCAGCCCCGTGCATGGATTATAGTAGGCACTACATAAATGCTTATTTCCTTTTCTTCCATCAACTATATCACCTACCTCCCTCATATACAAGTAGCATTTGTATCCCTTCATAATATGGCAATAACCCACATTCAGTATTCCCCTCACACACTCTACATTCCTGCAAAATGATCAAATGGTCCTCTTTGTCTCTTTGCATTTCCCTCTGCATAATATTCCAACATTCCTCAGGCATTTACACAGACTGTGCCTCGTTTCTGGGACAAACTTGTCATCACCTTTCCAATCTAAAAATTCTTAATTTCCTTCAAGGATGAGTTCAAGTGCTGCCTCGCCTGATGCCCCACATACTTAGTGCCTTTTCTCCCTGCCCTAAGATTAAGTTGTCTTTGCACTTTTTTTGTAGGTACCTTTCTGTGTAGATATCATCCTGTTTCCCCAGTGCCTAGCACCACACTTGTCATTTGGTAGGAATTTAATACATATTTGCTTAATGTTCCTAAAACTATATGATCATGGGACTGTAGTTTCCCCAGTCTTATAGAGCCAGGTTTAAATAATGTAATTTAATTGTTTTGTCTTCTTTTCTCTGAAATGAACTTGCACAATTAAGGACAAAACCCCATTAACGTATAAGTAACAAATGACATTCCAAAAGAGATAGCAATCATTCTTTGGATTCATGTTAGTTACTCTGGTCATCTTTATGTGTAGCATTTAAACATGTGATTTGGCTGATAATAGTATGTTAGCAAATATCCTAGCTTCCAGATTAGATGACAAGCTACAAGAAAAGACAAAGTAAATAATTTAATAAACATTAATTAAATTCCTGCTAATTGAAGTAAGGTTTAGTGGGCCAAGAACCAGCTTTGCACCAAGGAAACCTGGCTTCTGGTTTAGCCTCTGACATATAATGATTAAAGAACACTGAATAAGTCTCTTAACCAATCACTTTCTTTGGCATCTGTAAGGCTTTCAGTTTTGGAGAATATGGAGGCCCAAATTAGTAGATGGTGTTCCCTCATCAAGAAATTCCTTGTAACAATGAATTCACAAGTCAGTCAGTCATTACTAAATGGTATTGTAGTCCCTGACTCTTTTTCTACTTTGCACAAAACACTGTGTTAGCCACTAAAGACAAAGAAACAAAAGGAGAGTTGGTGAGACAAGAGCAGATCAAATATACAAATAAAGTTTCATGAAAATTATTTCAAGTCAGGATTTATGAACAGGGAAATCAATTTCAGCCTATTGAATAAAAGGATTTACTACGTCAAATCCTGGGGTGGAATGACTCCTTTTGACCCAAAATATATTTTTCTTTTAGGGATGGGGATGGTATTCATTTGTAAAGAATAGCTCTGTGCTAGATATAGGAAAACAAAGAGGAAAAAAAGTGAAACAAGTCCTGACCTTCAGGGTCAAGTTTGTTAGCCATTGCAAAATGGTTGGTTGGATCTTGTCCTTCATTCTCAAAGAGGACCAAAACTGACACATTATGTTTAATGAGTGAGTATGTTTAAAAGTAAAGTGTCTAACTATGCCTGATCAGGCCAATACAAGCTTCAAATACTCTACCACAAGTCAGGTACAAATAGGCCATGTGAACATTTATTTAGGGTAGATTCTCTAAATTTATTCATCTTGAGTTTCTTTTGAGCTACTTAGATTCTGGAGCACCTTCTCTGATGAAGGCATGCCATGCTCAGAGGTCCTGTGGCAATAGCTCCCATGTCACATAAGAAATTGCAGAGTTCTTAAGAGAGACCTTGAGAGTGTCCTTGTATCACTTCTTCTGACCACCACGTGAATACTTGCCCTGTGAGAGTTCTCCATAAAACAGTCTTTTTGGTAAGCATACATTTTGCACTCAAACAATGTGGTCAGCTCATCATTTTGGTAGAGAAAGGAACTCAGTGTCTGGTACCTTGTCCTGCCAGGTGGTCTTCAGAATCTTCTTGAGACAATTCAAATGGAAGCAATTCAATTTCCTGGCATGGTGCTGGTAGACTGTCCAGATTTCACAGACATACAATAATGAATTAAGCACAATGGTTCTGTAGAACTTCAGTTTGGTGGTCAGTCTAATACCTTTTATCTCCTACACTTGCATTTGGAGTCTCTCAAACATTGAGCTAGCTTTAGCAATTCACACATCAACCTCTCTGTCAATGTGTACAACCCTAGAAAGTACATTGTCAAGGTAAGTGAACTTATCCACCGCATTCAAAACTTAATTTGCCGGAGTCCTCCTTAATAGGCTGATCCTTCACCTGGAAAGATGGTCATCTACCTGAGAGCCAGTGTGGCTTCAGAAAGGGTAGAGGAATAGTAGGTATAGTGTTTGCTGCCTGACAACTCTAGGAGAAATTTCAATAGCAGAACAAAGCTCTGTACACAACCATTTGTAGATCTGTCCAAGACCTTTGAAACTGTCAGTCATGAGGGCTTATGGAAAATTATGTTGAAATGTGTTTGCTGGAGAAGTTCATCAGCATTGTTTGTCAATTTCATGATAGCATGCCTGCCCAGGTTCTGGAAAATGGACAATGCTCTCGTGCTTTCCCATTCATCAAGGGAGTGAAACAAGGCTGTATGCTTACTCCCATTCTTTTAGAATGTTTTCAGTCGATACGAAACATGTACAAATTATAAGAGGGAGGAACTGCCAATGTAAGGAAGAGGGGCAAGGGGAGGGGAATGGGATTATACAGTTAGGATCATCCTTGTGTAGGACGTGGAAATTGAAGTTTGCTTTTAAAGAATCTTGGGATTTTACAAGACTGGGGTGAGAAAAAGACTTTATATCATTCTAGCCATGGAACTATTCTAGAACTGGGAAAAGTCTTGGAGGTAGGAAAGAAAATTCTGAGAACCAGGGAATCAGAAGACGATTTTGACAATAACAAAAAACAAACAAAACAGAAAAAGGTAGTACTGGGTGTACTTGGAAAGTACTATTCTCTTAGAATAATGCAAAGCTCTGAAATAGCTATGATCTTTCACTTTTAAAGAAATATTTCCTTTATTCATTATTCTTCCTCCCATCTAGTGATTTTCTTTTAAAGACACCGGGTTTAATTATCTAAGGTATTATAAAATCCATCCAAATTGAAACCTTGACCTTTATATTCATGTGAATTGAGATATGTTTTTTAGCATATTGCTAATGATTCTAACAATCTCAGTATTATCTTAGTAGTGAATTAAGGGCCAAGCTGAAAAAAAATCCAAAATTATACTATATTCCAGAGCTTAAACTTAGACAATGTCTACTTTCCTTTTGAAGTATCTGCTTTTAAATCTTAATCTTGGATACTAGGAGGAAACAGTCACCTTTGCATAAAGGAATGTTCTCATTATTCTCACTTTAAAGATAAATTATGCCTATTTTAAAGCCATCTCTTTTTATTAAAAAAACAAAAAGATCGTTATATTGCATATATTGCTGACCGCAACCTACCCACCAAATAATAAAATCTCAATCTTTTCCTCACCCTCTCTCTCTCTGTTTGTCTGTCTGTCTGTCTCTCTGTCTCTGTCTGTCTTTCTCTCTGTCTCTGTTTCTCTCTGTCTCTGTCTCTCTCTCTTTCTCCCCAAATCTATACATAGAACTAAAAGATAGAGTCCCATTCCTTCATTGTTGCTCAAATACTTCTCATTGTACTAATGCATATTCATGTTAATGAAGGAAACAACTTTTCTCCTATCTGCTCCTTCATAATCCCAAATACACTTTCTTCAACAGGGCACACAAGTTTCAGAATTCGCATAGCCATTTTCAATTGATGATTGTAAAAGACAACTTAAAATTCTCCAAGGATCAGGATGTCTTATTGGACTACTTAAGGGTTGCCCTTTAGACCCGAATTGAAATTAGGCTCTGGGAGAGAAAGAGAGAACAATGATTCATAGGAGCTGCTCTAAGTGAGAAGATGTGGCATGGAGCTTGGTTTGGTTTGGTTTGTTTCTGTTGGTGCTATTGGCAAGTAGAAGCTGAAACCATTGGTTTAATCAGACCTGGAATATAATCCTAAGAGATGATCCATTACTCATTTAATTTATATAGCCAGAATGGATGAGAAGTGAGTCACTTTTCAGTCAGGTATGTTATATTAATATAGTCCCCTCTCATTATTATCATATAAGTAGGACGGCACCTTTCAGCTAAGTACAACCAATTTAATGCATTGAAAACCCCTGATCTTCCCCTTCCACCTATGGATGCATGCATGTAAACACACACACATACACACACACACACATGATCTACAGTTTGCTCACTGCCTTTCAGAAGATGCACTTACTTGGTAAATGAGGAAGGCAAAGCTCAGAGAGGTTGAGGGACTTGCCTTTTGAGTTGTTGAGGCAGCTTTTGGAGACTTCAAGTCCAGCATTTTCTCAACTACTTTGTATTTCCCCTGTTCTGTGTACTATATGCCAGACATGTCTAGAAGGCTAAAAAATAAGGAAAAAATTTTGTCACTTATTTATTTTATAATTTCATCTTGATTTTTTTATTTGGTTTTCTTAATAATTCATTCTAAATATGTCATTCCAAATAATTATAATGAGGGCTAGCATTTATATATTACTTTAAGGTTTGCAAAGGACTTAAAAATACTGTCCTGTCTGCTTCTCACAACAATACTGGGAGATATTATCATTATCTCCATTGTATAGATGAGGAGACAAACACATTAAGTCACTTGTGCAGGGGTCACATTGTTCATAAATGCCTGAGGGCATATTTGAACTGAGATTTCCTTGACTCCAGGCTTGGTGCTCTATCCACTGTACCATCTACTTGTCTTCATGCTATGGAGTTCTATAGTGAATATGGACTACTATCTTTATACCAGGAAGCAGATCTGGACATTTTAGAAATAATCATTCTTCTTCCATGTAGAAAATATTCATAGACTTCATGAAACAAATTATTTCTAAAAAACTTAATTTTGTATAAGGTGAAGAATTATAGTGCAAAAAATATAGATAAAGATTGGCATCCAAGACTTAACTTTGATAAAGCTCATATAGCCATAACTAAGTCTCTTCCTTTCCTCTAAGCTACAGTTTCTTTGGCCATAAAATCAGAATTATAATGTCTGTTGTATTTGAACCTAAGCATGGATTTGGAATTATGTGATTATTGATTTAGATTTTAAAGGGTTATCTGGGGTCTTCTTCTCTGGATATCACCATTATGACTCATCACAAAATAAGCTCAGAAAAAAGTCAGGAGACTGAAAGACTTGTCATGAACTGTACTGGTGGGATTTAGGGTAGAGAGGACCCTTTAGGTTATCAATTCCTCTATGTTTGGATGTTGTTTTTTGTTGTTGTTGTTCATTCATTTTTCAGTCATATTTGAATCTCCATCACCCCATTTGGGGTTTTCCTGGAAAACATACTGGAATGATTTGCATTTCCTTCTTCAGCCCATGTTATACATAAGGAGCTGAGGCAAACAGAGTTAAGAAACTTGCCCATGGTCAACCAGCTAGTAAGTGTCTGAGACCAGATTAGAACTCGGGAAAGTAAGTCTTCTTGATTTCAGGCTTGGCATTTTATCTACTGTACCACTTAGATGTCAATGATAATTCCACTAGTAGAAAATAAATATCTGGAAAACTGGGTAAGAGTCACAACCCAGAAAGAACTGAACATAATCCATTCCACAAATTGTAAAACATTATTATTCTCCTCCATCTTTTCTTGGTCTAGGAAAGAAAGAATGATACTGCAACTTCTAGAATTCTCAGTGAGAGTCCATAATAGTCCTCCTAACCCCAAAACTGTATATGTATTTGGGGGGGGGGAGAATTTGTCTATTTCTCCCAAAGTGCTGTTACAAGAAGCTAGAGGAAGCAGACCAAATTATTTGGGAAGAAAAATTGTCTACATTTCACATTCAAATTATTCATTGCATATTTTAAATAATAATTATTTTAGTTGTTTTTTTAACCAAAATGCTTACATAACCCTCAAAATATAAGGTATGTTAAAGATGGGAATACTATCATAAATTTAGAGTGAGAAGTAACCTTATAACTTATTTAGTCCAGTCTCCTTTAGATGAGTTGATTAATTTGGTCATCATCCAATACATCATAAGCAGAAGAAACAGGATTTGAATCCGTGTCTTCAGACTCCAAATTTAATGGTCTTTCCATTATAACACTAGTGCTTTACTGTCTGTAAAGTGCTACAGAGAGGTATTATTACTCCAATTAGAGTAGCTAATTAAATGTTCATTTTTGACTCTGCATGTTTCAAAGAAGGCAAAAATAATAACATACAAACTCCCACTGTTAAAGATAATTAGGCACTAGAGTGATTGAAGTTGCAAAGGAGAAGAAAACGGAAAATTCCCAAGAAGGAAAATGACACATTTGCTCTTTTTATCCCCTTGTTTGCTGGTGTTTTCCATCTACTCTTTCCTGGAATATCTGAGTCAAAGATTTCACAGAAACCTGGGATATCTGAATTAGATGAAGCCACCAACTTCCTGAAATCAGTGCATCTCCCAATGCCCAATATTCCTCATTCCAAAGGATCGAGGCCCTGGCAAAGGCAACATTCACAAACATTCAGATTATCACAAACCCAAAACAGGGATCACATTTTTCTAGAGTTATTTAAAGATATTTGAAAGTACAATTTTTAGGGGGGATCCTGTGGGAAAAAAAAGAAATCTAAGCAAGAAAATAGGAAAGGTAAAGCACTGGATGATATTCTGATGGATCCTCACTAATGAAAGGCTGATTAGCACAGTGGAAAATGGGAGGCTATAGCAGCAAGCATCCCAAGCGTCCTCAGGGTGTCTGCCAAAACAGGTTCTTGGATCTGCTTTGTTAAAGGAAAGCAACTCAAAATGGGTTAACAAGCTTACTTTAATCAGTCAAACATGTATCGTTTACCTAGTTCAGGGGAAAGAGGTCAGCACCCCAAACTTCAGAATATACAGACAGAATTATCAAGACAGAAACAGATAAAGTAGACAGATTTCAAACTGTCCAACCATTACATCCATACCCAATCAACATCTGGGTTTCAACATCTGGGTTTTTCAAAGCCAAGGGGGAGCTCTCAAGAACGGCTTCCCAGAATCCAGATCAAATCACAGAACACTTCTCAAAGTGAGCCCCAAAAACAAAGCTACACATCAGGGCTTATATAGCCTTCTCCTGGCTCAGAGAATGTAACAACCTTATTGACTCACTGGCCAATCAAGGAGTATCTACTGAAAAACAAGCCTCCCACCCCAGGCTCCAGGTGCATTTTAGCCTAGGGGCAGGGAAGATCTTACAAATTTACATCCCCATTACAGGGGCACATCTTGCCTCTGACATATACTTCCTGTATGATGGTGGATTATTCTTTTAACTTCTCATGAGTTTCTAGGAAGCACTCAAAGTGAAAGATTAGTTCCTGTCTGCCTCAATAGAGAGAGTTCCTTAAAATAATGAAATCACAAGTCTAGACTAAATAAATGAATGGATGAATAAACAAATTGATGGATGAGTGAAAAAATAAATATATAAGTAAATGAATAGATAAATAAATTAACAAATAGATATATTAATTCATTAATTGATGAGAATATTAAAGTCAATAAACTTTGAGACCCCAACTAATGGAGTAAAGACTCACTATTTGATTTTTTTAAATGCTGGAAAAACTAGTGGGAAGAAAAGCAACAAACACTGAGGGACAGGGTAGTATAGTGGACAGAGGACTGGCCTTGGAGGCAATCAACAAGGATTTATTAAGAATCTACCACAAGTCATGTTCTGTGCCAAGCACTGAGAGTCAAAAAAAAAAAAAAAAGATCTGAATATGGTGCCTACCTTCAAGGAGCTTAGTCCAATAGGGGAAACAACATTCCCCAAATTCTCTATATAATATAGAACAAGTGTCAATGGAAGACAACCTTCAAAAGAAGACACTAATCATTGAGGGGAGGCAAAGGAGAAGCAAGAAAGGTCTCCTACTGAAGGTAGGATTTCAGATGAATCTTGAAGGAGACCAAGAAAGTCAAAAGGCAGAGGAATCCAGGCATGGGAGACAGCAAGAAGACCAGTGTCACTGTCATAGAGTATGTGAAGAATGGCAAAACGTAAGAGATTGGAAAGTTAGGGAGAGCCATGTTTTAAGGGCTTCAAAATCAAGCAGTATTTCATCTTTGCTGCTAATGGTATCAAGGAGACACTGAAATTTTTTGAGTAGGGAGTATTATATAGTGTAATATAATGCCAAGGAAAGGCAACTTCCCAAGGTTCAGAATACCAGCATAGGTGCTCTCCATTTTATTCAGTGACCAACCAAGAACAGAGAAGGTCAAAACATGACATCATTCCAAATACAGCATTTACTAAGTGTGATTAAATAATCTCCAAGTACTACCCCACCCCAGGACCTTCTAATCATTCAATCAATTACAAAGTCTCTGTTCTAAATACTTCTCCACCCCTAGGCTGTACCTTCATTTAGTCCACTTCTTCTCAAATGGAGATTAGTTTCCAAACATAAGGTCAAAAGTTCCCCACCCCTGGATCACAATTGAATCTACCCCAGAGTTACATCAAGTTTAAACACAGCACTTAATACCCAAATGGAGGTCTTTTCTTCATCTTGACAAGAGGCAAGTTCTCAGCAATCTTAGTTCCTGGGGAGACAAGGCTTAGCAAGGCCATAAGATACATTGCCAATCCCTTCATGAATTTATCCTCTGTCTGTAGAACAGTCCTAGAACCCCTGAACACATTAGCAAAGCCCTCTCCCAGGATTTCTGCAAACATACAACAAGAAAATCCTTCTTCAGGGCTTCTGAACCAACAGAAAGGCTCCCAGACCCCTGCAACAACAGCACTTCACCAGTGGACAGTATTCACTCTCTGTCTGCAGGACAGTCTCAGGGCTTCTTAGTGAACAGCCAGGTTCCAGGACTTCTTCAGCAAAAGGACTGTCTTTCACCAGTGGACAAATCTGGCAAAACAACATCAAAACAGACAGACAAAGTACCAGCAAAACAGCCATGTCTCCTCAGTCCTTGGCAGCTCAGGGGGCAGGTCTCAAAAGTCCAGGGCAATTCAAAGCGGCCACCAGCAATTCTCTTAGTCTCTCTCTCTCCACGAGGTGCTGCTTCCAAAAAGATCTTCCGCCTCTCACTTGTTTCTCCAAATCTACGTCACCAGCTCCTCCCAGTTCAGGACTCTCTTTTCACATCAACAAGTCCATCCCACAGGTGGGATTAACAAGCTCTGGGTTTTAACACAATCAATTTGAAAACCAAGCCCAATACAGGGGAATCTCCACATTCCATTACTATCACATATGGTCAGATCTATACTTTAAAAAGATCATTCTGCAACTGAGTGAAGGATAGATTAGAGTGGGCATAGAAGTGGGCTTTGAGTCTCAGAGACTAAGGTAATCCATGGACATCAAGTTTGAAATATCAAAAAGACAGTTATTGATATGAGATTTGATCAAAAAAAAGAGAAGTTAACTGTATATATACATATGGGGATCATTTAAATAAAGTTGATAATTGAAGTCATGGGAGATGATGACATTCCCAAACAAGAGACTGTAGAGGGAAGGAAAAGAAAAAAATCAGGAAGACCTAGGTTAAATTCCTGCTTCTGAGACACAGAAGCTGGGTGAATCACAGGCTAGTCAATTAATGTCTTGGTGCCCCAGACAACTCTCTAAAGGGGAAAACTGTATAAGTTGCCATTAGGAATCTTTGGAAAGGAGTAGCCATATTGAGATTTTCCTTCACCAAATGAAATCACAGGGTTAAATGTAAACAAATAAAAACAATATTTACTAGTCCATTCATATTCAACATAACTGGAGAAAAAAGCAAGGACCCACAACTGTTTTCTTAAGCTTCTTGTGACAACATATTAGGACAGATGGACAGATTCTCCCCCCCATTACCAAATATACACACAATTTTGGGGTGGGAGAAGGGACTGGTCTGAATTGTGGGCCTTGGAGTATCATTCTTTCTTTCCTAGCCTAAGAAAATATGGGAGAAATAGAAGAATAGTGTGCTATTTGTGGGAAGGATTTTGTGAAACTTTGCATCTCCAAGAAAACCTTAGAGAGAGAGTGCTGTGAAGATTTAGTGACAGAGGGGGCTCTTTTTTTCCCCTTCCCAAGCATCTGGTAGCTACAATAGAGATGGTGTTGAGAAGTCAGGCAGTTGAGGAAAATGTTGCCTGATTAGTGGTATTAAAAGCACCAGGGTTGTGTTAGGGAAGTCAGCTTTCGCTGCACTCAAGTGGAATGACAGTAACCACAGTCGAAATAAGCCCAACTGATGGCTAAAGAAAGGTCTTTTCATCTCCTCTTTTCAGTCCCCTTCCATATAGATATTTTTAAATCAAAAGTTCCCCTTTCTTCACTCATATTTTGTTTTATGAGTTGCTATAGTAAACTAATTCATCACCAAGTGGCCAGACTGTTGGTGGTCATTATTGGGCACTAAAAAGTTTAATGAATAAACTATTGAGTATAAAATGTTCAAAGCATGACTGACCTTGGAGGGAATAAGACACTATTTTTTCACTATATTATCTCAATCAAGACTATAAAATTTATTCTCAGAACCACATAATACGGACATTTTTGTCCCTCCAAATGGTTGCTTTCTGTCACATTCAGCTGTCTCTTGCTGTTTGTCCTTTGTTCTCAAAGAAGAACATGATATCAGGAAGGTGATGCCATGACATGCAAGTAAATAGGATTTAAGCAAGGGAGAGCTGTGCAAAGTCACTAGCTTTACTTTCTCCTCTGGAGTCATCTGGATGCAGTGGCCAGATATGGATCAGCATGACCAGAGATGGCCCAGGATGCTGTGGGCCTCTATCTCTAAGAGCCTCTTGCAGGTATACACTGGGGGAGACTGAGGCCGACAGATAGCTTAAATTTAAGATGCCTAAGCCATAGCAGCGTTAAGCTGATTGAATATCAACAACAAATAAGCCCCTGACAGTGGAGCGCCACCAGATTCCCTAACAGAGGGCAAAGCAAATTAACTTAGAAAAATAAAGCAGTTTAAAATCTTCTGGGCTGATAAATTCTGTGAAGAGGCTTGTGAAAGCCATTACACTTCCATCCTGGGAGAGATAAGGAGGGCTAATCTCAAAAAAAAATTTAAAAAAGATAAAATATACCAGCAATCATCACAACTATTTGGTACTGGTTAAGAAATAGAGAGGTGGATCTGTGGAATAGGTTAGGTTTACAAGACACAGTAGTCAATGACTATAGTAATCTACCATTTGATAAACCCAAAGACCCCAGCTTCTGGGATAAGAATTCATTGTCTAACAAAAAACTGCTGGGAAAACTGGAAAATTGCATGACAAAAACCAGGCATGGACCAATATCTTACTCCATATACCAAATTAAAGCCAAAATGTGTTCACAATTTAGATATAAAGGCTGATACTGTAAGGAAACTGGGAGAGCAAGAAATCATTTACCTGTCATATTTATGGAGAAAAGAAGAATTTATGACTGAACAGGAGAGAGTGAACATTATGAAATGCAAAATGGATAATTTTGATTAAAATACATTGAAAAATATTTGTAGAAACAAAGCTAGTGCAACCAAGATTAGGAGAGAAGCAGAAAACTGGGATAGAAGTTTTCCAAAGTGTCTCTGACAAAAGACCTCATTTTTTAAAAAATATAGATAATTTGGTCAAATTTATAAGGATACAAATCATTTCCTAATTGATAAATAGACAAAGTATATGAACAGGCAGTTTTCAGAGGGAGAAATTAAAGCTATCTATAGTCATATGAAAAAAAAATGCTCTAAATCACTATTGATAAAGGAAATTTAAATCAAAACAAATCTTAGGTACCATATCACACCTTTCAGATTGTCTAATATGACAAAACAGGAAAATTACAAATGCTGGAGAAGATGTGGGGAAATTGGAACACTAATGCATTGTTGGTAGAGTTGTGCACTGATTCAACTATTCTGGAAAGGAATTTGTAACTATGCCCAAAGGGTTATAAAAATATACATATCCTTTGATTCAGCAATACCACTTCTAGGGCTATATTCCAAAGAGATCATAAAAATGGGAAAAAGGACCCATATGTACGGGGAACAGCTGAACAAGTTCTATTGTGCTATAAGAAATGGTGATCAGGCAGACTTAAGAAAAATCTGGAAAGACTTTTATGAACTGATGCTGAGTGAGGTGAGCTGAAGCAGGAGAAATTTGCACAAAGTTACAGCCAGATTGTATGATAACTAACTTTGATAGACTTAGCTCTTCTCAGCAATGAAAGGTTCTAAGGCAACTCCAAAAGGTTCTCAGTGGAAAATACTATCCACATCTAGAGAAAGAACTACAGAGTCAGAATGCAGATTGAAGAATAAGATTTGCTCTCTCTCTTTTTCATTTTATTTTGTTTCTTCTTTCTCATGGTTCATTTGATTGGTTATAATTCTTTTTTACAACATGACAAATGTGAAAATAAGTTTAATATGAATGTCTATGTAGAGCCTATATCAGATTGTATGCTGTCTTGGGGAGGGGAAAGGGGAGGGAAGGGGAAAAAATTTAAAATTCAAAAGTTTGTGGAATGGAATGTTGAAATTTAAACATTAATTATTTTTTGAAAAAAAAATATAAAAGTTTAGACCAGAAGAATTTCAGATCTGACTATAATAGTCACAAAATCATTACTTATCATTACATTCAACCTTTAATTTTGAAATGAAAGTGAAAAAAAGCCTGTGATAAAGTACAGCTATAAGGAATTGATTCAAGAAGGCTCCCTCCCACCCCAATCCAGGGTGAGGAGGTGGCAGGATTGAGGATTGATGATACGAGTGGATATGATTGATCAAATTCAAGAATTAGGAGTTCAAAAAGAGAAACACAGACATTCTTAGAAAGTAATCCTCTGATTTTGTTGCAAGGATGGATGGTAAACACCTGTTAGGAGGATCAAAGTATAGAGATGTGATAGAAGGCATGTTTCATTATTTCGCTTCTGAGCAATGGATATTTGCTGAAAATATCCAAATGATGGATATTCATATAAAAATGATGTTCTTGAGTATTTCATAGACCAATTTTTTCAGTCAGATTCAGATAAAGCCTTTAAAACCATTTAACTACCTTCCCAAATTTATCCATCATTACTCCTAATCACCATCCTTTTACCAAAATGGACTAATTAGTATACCTTGTATACACATGATTCCTTTGTAAGCACTTTGATCCATGCACTCTAATATCACATGTGAGTTTGTTTACAAACATTCTCAAACACAGAGTACCATGTTGGCATTAGATCTGCTTGACTCCTCCATAAAGATTTCTCATTTATTAGTTTGTATGCTTTATTATTAAAAACTACTTTTAAAAATATCTGGAGGAAGCCTGCCACAATGAATAGAGAACAGTAGCTCTTTAGTCAAAGCAAATCAATGCAAATACTTTGTATATATACTATCTGAAAGATTTCAATTAAATTGTCTAATCCCTATGGCCCCCAGTTTCCTTCTCTATGCAATGAGGGGTTGGATCTAGATGGCCTTTGAAGACCAGCCTACATAGAGTAATAGTCAATGTATGACAACTAATCTGTACTGTGCATTTTATATATTTGATAAAGCTAATAGATAATGAAATAGAAATAGAAACAGAATAGAAATGAATAGAAATGAATAGAATGGAATGGAATAGAATAGAATAGAATAGAATAGAATAGAATAGAATAGAATAGA
>NW_027185804.1:29327284-29344511 GCF_028583685.1 Petaurus breviceps papuanus
TATTTGTAATCTCTATAGGCATTGTGAATATGGCATTGCTGATACATATGGTGAAAAGGATAGATCCTAGGGATACTCTATTAGAGACCTTTCTTCAAATGGATGAAGAAGAATTATCCATTAAATTAAATTTCAGATTTAATGAATTAAATTTCAAGTAACTTGATTAACCAAATTGAAAATTAAATTAAAGTTGAATAATGGAAGAGGCAAGATCAACATAGAATCTTAGCTAAAATTGTTTCAAAAATGAATATAATATTAATAATTCCTGAAAATGAACACCCACATACATAACATCTGCATAAACAAAGGTGGACTCCAAAGTTTGGTCCAGAGAAGAAGTATGTTTTTGGAAACAACACTTGAGATCCCAGCTGTGTCAGATATATGAGATTTTATCAGGCATGTGGATTGTTATAGCAGATAGCAAGAAAATCCATTTTTAAAATAATCTCATTATACTTTGCAAATGTGATATGTTCCTTTGATTATAGTTGTAATATTTCCTGCATTTCACCCATAGGGAACTTTGAGTGCAGTCTTCTGATAAGATCAACTTAAAGGTCAATCATATGATAAAGTAGCTGGACATTGTACATATGCTGAAGAATAATATCACACAAACCTCTAACAATTATAGGACAAATAATAAAAAAATTGTCTTTAAATAATTGGATCTAATAAGATTTTTTTTTTCATTTTTTAAAATTTCCATTTTTTTTCTGCTAATCAAACAGCTACCTCTTTTCAGGAGGTACAACAGAAGCAGAATGTAACATAACTCTGTCAGAAACAGTTGCTGTGTTAGTTGTTTAGGCCAGTGGCTGCTTTTAGTTTTAACAGAGGATTCAATGGCAAGAGAAGTTACACAAAAACTATTGTGAGAAGAAAATAGAAGGCATTAAAATATTTTTTAAGGCAAAATTAAAAAAAAAACAAAAGCAGTGCGGTGGTGAAGTGGATAGAGTGCTGGGACTGGAGTCAGAAAGATTCCTCTTCTTGAGTTCAAATCTGGCCTCAGACACTTATTAGCTCTGTGACCCTGAACAAGTCATTTAACCCTGTTTGCCTCAGTTTCCTCATCTGTCAAATGAGGTGGGGAAGAAATGGCAAATCCCTTCAGTATCTTTACCAAACCAACCCCTAAGGGTTCAGAAAAAGAAACAATTCTACAACAAAACAAAAATAAACAAATAAAATGATAACTTCATTGGTTTATTTTCATCTTCAACATCCAGCAACGATGTCTTATATATTATAGACTTTGAAGTGAAAGGGGTCTTAGCGGTCATATCATCCAATATTGCCATTTTTCAAATGAGCAAACTGGGGTCCAGAGAAGTCACAGGATCAGAAAACTTGAGCTATAATGGACCTTAAGGACTGTCTAATAATTTTATAGATGAGGAAACTTGAGAGCTGTGGGGCTTAAGTGAATTTCCCAAAACCATTCTTAAGTCACATAAGCAGTAAGTATCTGAGCCATAGAACTTTGAAACTCATCTCCTCTTATCTGACTAATAGGAGTTGGCATTTCGGAGGGGGGGGGCTGGCAAAACTCCATGATTGCCACCTGCCTTTCGATCCTAGTGAAAATGGACCACAGCTGCAAGGAGGTCAGTGTCACTGAATCAAAGAGTATGTGGTGCTTTTAGTGCCGGTAGGGGTATAAGATCAATCAGTCAGTCAATAAACATTTATTAAGTGCCAACCTTTAACCAAGTACTCTTCTAAACACTGGTGTAATAAGACTAGAGTATATGTATAGGGGTGGTGGGAGTAGGGAAGGGGAGATACCAAAGGGTTTTGAACGTCATACTGAGGATTTTATATTTGATTATGTAGGCAATAAGGAGCCACCAAAATTTTTAAAGTAGGGAGGTAACAGAGTTGGACCTGTGCTTTAGGAAGATATCTTTAGTAACCAAGTAAAGTATAGAGTGAAGTGAAAAGAAGCTTGGGGAAAACAAAGGTTGTGAGCCTGGGTGAATGGGTAAATGGTGATGCCCTTCACAGCATTTTGAAGTTTAAATGGAGAGGGAAGATTTGAGCTTAAGATGTCTACAGGAAATCCATTTTGAGATGTCTAACTCTCATTTGACAAGAGGTCAGCAGAGAGGTTAGGGATGGGTAAGTAGATTTAAGAATCATCTGCATAGAGGTAATAATTGAATCCATGGGTAACTGACAAGATAATCAAGTGAAATATTTTAGAGGGAGAAAAAAGAGGGCACAGGACAGAACCCTGTGTGATGCCCAGAGTTAATATTCATGGCTGCAAAGAAAATCTACCAAAGAGAAAGAGAAAGATAATACATACAGGTAGGAGGAGAACTGGGATACAGTAGTATCAGGAAAAGAACCAGATAGAGTAGTATCATGAAAATCTAAAGAGAAGAGGGTATCCTAATTTTTGCATTAACCTCATTCTAAATAAATAGACTTATAGTTTGTTTCCATCACCTATAAGGTTAGCCATTTCTTTTTTAAAAAATAATTTATTTTTTCCTGGCATTTGATTGGGAAAAATAGTTTCCAATAATTTCTTAGATTTCTTCCCTTTGGAAATTTCTCCCTTTTTCATAATTGACACTGACATTTTTTCTTTCTCTTTTTCAATTTATTTCTATATGTTTTAATAGTCTCTAGTTGCATTAGATATGTTTTTTTTTTCAATTTGAATGTCTATTTTTGACTTTCAAAATTTCTTTTCTGATGTCTAACACTTTTTATTGCTACACACTCAGTTCTTCTTTCTCTTTTTCCACTATTAGAGTGTTTAAAATTATACATTTTTTTCTTTGTGTCTGCTTTGACTGCATCTTAAAATTTTAGCTATGTTGAGCTATTCTTATTATTTTCTCTGATGATATTTTCTGTTGTTTAAGTGATTTGTTCTTTGACACCCAAATTCTTTTGGATTAACTTATTTAGGCTAGAAACAATAATCCTATCATCAAAGATCTATTATAGATCAATAAAAATATGTTTAATATTCCTGCTTTTGTTTGTGAAATTTGATACCCTAATTTAAGATCATATTTTTAAAGGATGCTATGCACAACTGTAACACCAATGCAATAACCAACAGCAATGACAACTGTGAATATGCCGGCATAGTTCTCAATCACAAAATATAACAGACTCTCCAGATAGAAGAAAGAAGCAAAATACTTATTCAGACACCAGAAAACCAAATCCCAACACCAGGAAACTGAATCCATCATAGCAACATAGAAGTTAATACAACACAATGCAGTAGAGAGCCACACCGTCATTTAGTCTTCCAACAAACCGACACTCACAAGCCTAACTGTCATAGCAGGAGAAAAACCCTCACAAACCTAGCTTCTGCCTTGGGTAAGTCCTTTCTCTCCTACCATCTAGCTGCTCTGATTCCCAGCTTTCTTTTTGCTCTACTCCACCCTTCAGCAAACTCCTCCCACCACAGGTTCCATGTGATTACATTCAGTCTATTAGGGGGCAGGAATATTTTCAAGTCAGGGAAGATGTTCAAATTCCCTTAGGCTTATGAACGGGGAGGGAAGATCTTCAAATTCCTATTACCATTAAAACTGAGAATATGTAAAATACTTTTTATTTGTATTCAGTATTTTCCAGAGGTTTACTGTATATATTTTTTCTAAACATATTTTATACTCTTCATTTTTTTTTGGTTTTTATTTTGGATAAATTTCTCTCTGTCTAAGAAAGGTAAATTGAGATTGATAATTACTATAGTTATGATGTCTATTTCTTTCTGCAAATTCATTGTTTCCTCTAAGTACTCAGAAGTTATGTCATTCAGAGCAGATATAAAATTATTGCTATCAAATAATTATCTACATTGCCTTCAAATATAACATTGTCTGTTTATCTCTCAATCATATCTCTTTTATTATTATTTAATCTGAGAAAAAATGACACCTAGGTGGCACAGTGAATAAAGTGCTGGGCATGGAGTCAGAAAAACTCTTATTATTGAGTTCAGATCTTAACTCTGACACTTACTAGTTGTGTGACCCTCAGGAAGTCATTTAACCTTGATTGTTTCAGTTTCCTCATCTATAAAATGAGCTGGAGAAAAGAAATGAAAAAATAGTCCAGGAGCTTTGTCAAGAAAATTCCAAACTGGTTCATAAAGAGTCAGAAATGACTGAAAAAACTGAACAATGGATCTTAGATAACGCTTGCCAGTTTTATATTTTTTAACATTCATTTGAAGCATAATAAATTTTGCTACAGCACTTTATTTTTACTCTGTGTGAATATTTCTGTTTCAAGAGTCATTTTAATTAACAAAATTTTGTTGATATTTCTGTCCTAATTCAGTGTGTTAACCTTATCATTTTATGGGTGAGTTCACCCCATTCACATTCACAGTTATCACTGCTAATTATGCATTTTCCTCTAACTCTTTAAAAAAGATTTTTATATATATATTTTTTCCTTTCATATTTTTCTATTTTTTTTTGCTCTCTGCCATATTTTTCTTGAAAAAGGAAAAGAATGTTGAAAAAATATGCTGAACACCAGTGTCTATATTTGATTTAATCTGCTTCCATTTCATTACTCCACTTAATTTCCCCTGTCCAAGGCCCTAATCATAGGTTCTTACCATTTCTTTCCTTTTTATTTTCATTAAGGCTATGCTTAGAAGATGGGGAATTTTCTTTTAGTTTTTATTTTTGCTTACAATTCATCCTTCTATGAAACTACCTTCTCTCTCAATCATATTGTCCCCTCTGTCTGTCCTCATCTAATTTCCTTTTGAGTTTAATGTATTTCTACACCAAATCCTATGCACATTTATGTTCAACATTCCTGTTTCTAGGTCGGAAGATAGGGTCTTTTGTAACTGACTCCCTCCACTCTGCATGTTTATATACTATCTTTCTCATATGTGAGAGTGTTGATTAAGAGATTAGGTAATTTTTGTGATTTTGTGAAAGAGTAAATTTTGCATCCTTTCTCCCTCCCTCTCTTGTGCTTAGGGTATTCCTTTCTTTCCTTATACTTTCTCTCAAAATCATCAAATATAATAAAACTGCTCCTGGTCACTGTGTCTTCTATTCCTTCATGAATTATTGACATTATGATTTTGATGGGATCCTTTTCTCTCTCCATATTAGTATATGAACACTTTATTTCATATGGTCTCTTCTAATTTCTCAAATGAATTATTTTTTTATGTTTGTCTTAACTCATCTATATTAATTTGAATGTATTTACTAAGTTCTGTTCTTGTCATCTGGAGTTCTTAGAAGTTCTTTATTTCATTAAAAATCATTTTTCCCCTTGTAAGGTTAGACTCAGCACTGTGGGGTAAGTTGTTCTTGGTTTTTTATCTCTTTCCTTCCATAATATAATTGTAACCTCTCATCTCCTTCAATGTGGCAGTTTCCAGTGATCCAGTCAGTGAGTCCTTGTTGCCCACAGTCTTTTTTTCTTCCTGGCTGCTTTCAGGTTTTTTTTTTAATTTGATTAGGAAACTGAAGATTTTGGTTATGACATTTCTTGGAGCTTTCATCTTGAGGTTCCTCTCAGGAGTTGATCAGTGAAATGTTCCTATTTTCACTTTACCCTCTGGTTGTAATAGGTTTAGAAAGATGCCATTCATAATTTCTTGAAATATAGTAATCACACTATTTAGAAGAAAGTTTTCAGATGGTCTGATGATTCTTACATCTTGTTCTTTTTTTTGTCAAGATCAGTTCTTTTTGTTAGGAGATATCTTTTATTTTCTTTTTTTCCCTTCTGTTGTTCAATTTTGTCCTAGCATTTCTTGTATAAGGAGTCATTGTCCTCTTCTAGTATAGTTTAATTTTCAAGGAGTGATATTTGGAGGTTTTGAACCACCTGTACTAACCTATTTATTATTCTTCCCATTCTTTCCTCTACATCTCTTAGTCCCTTTTAAATAATTTTGTTCATATTTCTAATTTCATTTATATTATTCATTTAAAATGAAATTTTAAAACTCGCTACATTTTTATCAGGAATTGAGTAGAACTTTGGAAAGATTATTGTTTTCTTTGAGGTTTTGCTTATAGATGATGTGGAACTGATATCATCTGAGTTTTTGCCTTGAGTTGTCTTTTTTTATGTTTTTTCCTGTTTTGTATCACTATTATTGTTATTTATTATCATTATTATTTAGTCCTGCTTCATTAATTGGATCTTTGTGTCCTGGACAAACCCTTTTCACTTCTGAAAGAAATGATAGGCGGTTCTTTCATACTGATCTTTATTATCTTGGTCCTGGGTGAATTTTTTTTTTAAATCACCTCAGAAGCAACTAATTAACAGAATGCTCTAAGAAAATTTACACGGAGAGGTCTACATGGAAGTGGTCCATAGGTGGAGGTGTATGTTGTGGTGATTTGACACATAACAGTGTGATCATTGCCCCCATTGCCCATTCCCTGAAAGCTTCTGAGCACTGATTTGTGATTAGAGCTGGAGGCACTGGTACCTGTCTTCCCCTAGATACCTAGGTTTGAAATCTTCATATTATCCTTGACTTCTCATTTTTCTTAATCCCACCTAAACAATTATTTGCCAAATCTTGCCCTTTCTACCTTTGCGACATGTTATATCTGTACTTTATCTTTTTTTCTCATAGTTACCACCCTAATTCAGGAAGTCAAAATCTCTTGTGTAGAACATCCCAATCCTTCTTCTGGTCTCTAGTGTTTCCCTTGCCAATCCATTCTCTACACAGATGCCAAACTAATTTTCCTAAAACACAATTATGTCCATCTCACTCTTATACTTTTTACTCTAGGATCAACTATCTTTCCATATTTACGTCTTTTTTAGTCAGTATTTTTCATTAATTTTATAACAAACATAGTTATTCATGCCAAAATGCATGTATATGCTTTTTTACTGAGTAAATATCCACTGATAATAGGGTGCTAAAAATTAAATAATGAAGGATCCTTCTTCTAATCTGGCTCATTTATTTTACATCTAAAGAAACTGAGGCCCATTTCTAGTACATAAATAAACTGACATTTATAAGATCTTTAAAATTTGCAAAATGTTTACACATATATGAGTCTCCCAACTGAGATATCCACTACCAGTATTAATAGCCCCACCTTATGGGGAGAAAACAGAAGCTTAACAAAGTTAAACAATTTGATCATAGTAACACAAATAATAAATGTAAATGGCAGAATTTGAATCCAAGTTTTCCTGACTCCATGTCCCTTGCTTTATGCATTATACATATTGTTTCAACTCTACACATAGATAGGACCACATTATTCTACTCTAGGTAGAAATGACCTCCCTGAAGACAGGTAATATTTGGGTTTTGCCATTGCGTCCTCAATATCAGGCATATGCTTTACACTTAATAAGCATGTGATAAAGTGCACCTTAAAATGTTGCCTTGGATTATATTCCCCAGTTGCACCTCCTCTCAATCTACACATTTCCTCAGTTCATTTCCTTCTGTCACTGCTTTTATGTCC
Organism: Petaurus breviceps papuanus; assembly: GCF_028583685.1. Taxonomy (NCBI): domain Eukaryota; kingdom Metazoa; phylum Chordata; class Mammalia; order Diprotodontia; family Petauridae; genus Petaurus; species Petaurus breviceps. The sequence goes on from NW_027185804.1 coordinate 29,334,772, forward strand.
ATATTTCTAACACTTAGGTTAATATTTCTGCTTTTCCTGACTCCTCTATCCAATTGTAAATTCATTTGTGGCAAGAATCATGTATTTTATTTCTAGTTTGTGCTTTGCACACACCAGACATCCAATATGCTTTTGGCTATCTTTAACAGGGAAAACTATCTGACCACCTGCTTGGGAACTCCTTTTTTTATTAGGGGGAAAAAAAGAAATGAAGCAATATTTTTCTCTGCATTCATATGGAACATTGCATTTCAGAAGCTAAAGACAATCGTAGTGGAAAGGGTAATTGACCAATGGTTAATAGAACCATATGGGAGGCTTTGGTTGACCTTTAGATTCTACTACTTACTAATAGTGTCACCATGGGAAACTCACTTCACTTCAAAAATTTCAGTTAGAAAACATTGATTATATGCCTACCTATGACCAGACTAGTTTGCTAGGCACTGGAAAGGATCTTTTTGTTTTCATGTAAAATCCTTGTCTTTATTATGAGTATAGTATAATAAAATTTGGGTATATAAAGGAAACTCTAATTCTTTATCAATAAATCAAGGAAGTGAGTATAAAAAGAAAGGCTCTGTGAAGATTAAAAGTGTTAAAAAGCCATTTCCAAGGGAGGGGCTAGCATTCTTATAGAATCACCGGGCTAGAGTTAGAAAGGAATATCAGAAGTCATATAATTCAATCTTTCCAATCCAATTTGACATATGAGGAAACTGAGGACCACATTAAGTGACAAGTTTGAGGTCACAGTGGTAGTAAAGGTCAAAGCTCTTATTAAAACCTTTGTTTTAGTACCAAAGCCTGCCCTTTTCTCACCAGACTATCTTAAAGCTTAAGTGGGTATTCAAGAGAAAAGAGAAATTAAAATCTTAGGAAACAGAATCAATGAACAAAGGAAAACAATAGTATTGTGAAGCCACTTGATGTAGCTATCTGGAACAAATACTATGTGCCTAAGAAGGAGACAGGATGGTAGTAGAAAATATATTACAATAGTATAGTATGTGTAACAATACTGATGCTATCATGTTATAGTACTTTAAGATCTTTAAAGTGTATTCCAAATAGTGTATCACCTGATCCTTAAAATAAACCTGGGGGGGGGGGCTAGGTGGTGCAGAGATTAGAGCACCGGCCCTGGAGTCAGGAGGACCTGAGCTCAAATCCAGCCTCAGACACGTAACATAAAACTAGCTGTGTGATCTTGGGCAAGTCTCTTAACTCCACTTGCCCTACCTTCCCCCTCCCCAAAAAAAAAATAAATAAATAAACCTGAGAGATAGAAGTCATTATCCCTATTTTACAGATGAGGAAACTGAGGCAAATAGAGATAAACTGATGTGTCAAGTGTCACCCAGATAATAAGTATTTGAGGCAAGATTTGAACTCAATTCTTGCTAACTTCAAGTCAAGTACTCTCTCCACTGTGTGTAGGCTTTAATATCAGAAGTCCTGGATTAAAATCCTACCTCTAACACTTACTATTTTTGAGATCCTAGGCAAGTCATTTAATGTCTTTGGGTCTCAGTATCCTTATCCATAACATGAAGCAGTTAAACACCATTCTTCATAGTCTCTACCTCTAATGAAATGAATGATCTCATCAAAGCTATGATGGCACTGGATTGTAGAGGACCACAGATTCCAGGCAAAGAAGTCTGAACTTTACCTGAAGACTTTAAGGAGTCACTAAGCATTTTTAACTTTCTTTTTATTATTATTTTTTAAAAAGAATAATTAATTTATTTAATTTAGTTATCAGCATTCACTTCCTTAAAATTTTGAGGTTTAAATTTTCTCCCCCTCCTTCTTCTCCCCCCTCCCCAAGAGAGTGTACAATCACATATAGGCTCTGTTTATATATTCACATTAAGCATATTTCCACACTATCCATGATATTAAGACCACTAAGCATTTTTGAACAGATATGAACAACATTTTTTGGGGGGTGCAACTAGACAGAGCAGTGGATAGAGTGACAATAAGACCTGATTCTAAACACAGCTTTAGATCCGTATTAGCTGTGTGACCCTGTTCGCCTCAATTTCCTGATATGTAAAATGAGCTAGAGAAGGAAATGGCAAACCACTCCAGTATCTTTCCCAGTGTGGTCACAAAGAGTCAGAAATGACTGAACAACAATAGCAAATGAGTAGCCGTGCACTTTCTTAGCTAGTAGATGAATAAATGATATTATTAATGGTATTTTTCTGGGGTACCAGTACAGCAGTCAAATTCAAGGATCTTAAATCACTGCAGTGAAATAAGAAACAAATCAGAACCTCTGCTCTGAGATTTATATTTTTCCCTGAAACAAACAAAACTATTATTTGTATTTTGAATTCACAGAGAATATTTCATCTCAGAAGATGAAAATGATGGTAGTGGAGTAATATTACTGAAAAGGGCAATTTGTAAGAGAGAAGAGCTATGTCACCCACCCATTTTTTCCAATATAAGTCCAAAATCTCACCAGTGTAGAGTCATAATGACTATACTCTAGGTTTCCCCAAAGTCCTTTCAAAGTATGTAATAGAGTTGAATAAAAAACTTTACTTATTATGATTTTAGATTGCATTTCAAAAGAACATGTGGTCTACTAACAGCACTTCTTAAACTGTGGGTTACAACCCTATGGGGCCATGATCCACAGTTTCAGAAGGGCTATAGGGTGACCCAGAAGTGGAAAAAGTATGAAAAACCTGTACTAGACCTTGTCATCTATCTTTTTTTTCAACACACTTTTATTTGAGCAAGTTACTCAAACTCTTTGAACTCCTCTCCCTGTTCTTACTCAGTTTCCTCGTCTGTAAAATGGGTATAATAGCACCCAACTCATAAGGTTGAGACTCAAATGTGATAATGTTATGTGAAACATTTTGCAAACCCAAATGGCTATATAAATGCCAGCTTTCTATTATTTCCATTTCTACTAGTTTATAGGTCTGTGTTTAAATATGGGAGACAGCAGTCAATAGCGTACTAAAATAGTTTCAAAGACTCAATTTAGACTCCTGACACTGCTCATTTACTGCTTTCTTCTAGGTCTCAGTTTCCTAATCTGTCAAAGTAAGCTACCCTACTGGATGATCTTTAGAGTTCCTTCAGCCTCGAAATATGTTCTTTGGTATTCTATCTGCTCATGGATAAAATTAAACAAGAGTCTTTCAAGGTTCCATGGCCAATCTATTAAAATAAGATTGGTGGTATCAAACATTCACCAATTCTAAAAAGGCAGGGGTCTAAATATATGGGTATTAAAGGTAAGATCTCCTTTTCTCCCATTTTTCTGACTTTTTTTAATGGATGTATTTGTGTAACTATACAACAATGCTTATGTTATCTTGATAATAAGGATCAGAAACTTTTTACCAAGTTCCTCAATTTGGTGTTCTTAGACTTTCATGAGGTGTGTGGGTAAATTTAAAGGTGTCTATGAAATTGGATGGGAAAAAGATAATCACATTTTTATCTTCCCTAAAATTGGTTACCTTCACAATCATCTATATTCTATTTTACTCATTAAAAATTTTATTCTGAAAAGTGGTCCTTAGGTTTCACTAGACTGCCAAGGCATCCATAAAGCAAAAATGTTTTAAGATAAAGCTTGGTAGCACCATGGATATAGTGTTGGACCTATACTCAGGAAGATGAGTTCAAATCCTGTGTCAGATACTTACCAGCTGTGTGACTTTCGGCAAGTCATTTAATTTATATCTATATCAGTTTCCTCATATTGAAAATTGTGATAATGATGGCACCTAACTCCCAGGTTTGTTGCAAAGATAAAATTGAGATCCTGTCTGTAAAATGCTTTGTAAACCTTGAAGGGCTATATCATTGTTAGCTATTATTACTACTATTTAAAACATGAACATTTTAAAATTTTTCCTGGAACTTCTTCATGCTTTATGGAGTTTTGTTAACCAAAAGAAATAAGCAAATTAAAAAAAAAAAGTTTTATGAGTACCTTTTCATGTACTAAATTTAGCAATGGTTTTATTTTATTATATTTTTTCTATAGCCATTTGACTATACTATTATTGCTAATTATGCTCAGCTTTTGCTTTATTGAACAAATCAATAAATCAATTAGGACCAGTGGGCATGGAATAGCAATTGGAAGGCAATTCAGACCTTTAGAGATTGTATCTAAATTCCATTAATCTCTGTTGTACTAAAAACACTGTCTGGTTGCAGCTTTGACATCCAGAAGTGTACTTAAGTTTAAGTCAGAAAAGGCAAGTGGGGTTTGATGTTCGTCTTTTCAAAAATCTAGTGCACATATCCATGCTGACTCTGATTTCCTAGACTAATAATTAAAAATGGACATTGTAGGCCTATCCCGTTCTCATTAGGGCTTGTATGACCATAATTAGTACCTTCAGAGAATCTGAATATTTAGAAATTTATTTGGGGAGAGCTGATTATGAAGACTGAATACACCCTAGGCAAAAGAAATGTATCATAGGAGTCAAGGCTATGGAGCTATTTTAGTTCAAATCTCTCATCTTAACAGTGGAGGAAAAAAAAATATTCCCCATGGTGTGAAACTTCTTGACCAAAATCACAAAGGAGTTAAATATGTGTTAGTATGAAGACCCACACTCTATGATGTTAAAACTGGGATTCATTCCACTTTACCCTAATGCCTCCCAAACTGTCTCTAGGATCTCTACCAATTAAGCAATATATTTAAGTACTTCATAACCTCTAAATATTTTTATAAAATCGGTTATTATTCTTAGTCTTACTATGACATTGCTACTATTACAGACCTGGGGCTTTGTAGATAACAGCTACCAAGATTTTGATTGAGGGGTAGATATGAATAACATAAATCTCAAAAGGAGAGAGGTTACTGAGTGATAGAAGTCAGGGGGGAATCTGGAAGTAGCAATGGGGGCAACTCCCTCAAATCTACCAGTGAGACAAAGAGAATGAGGGAAGATATAACCAGTAAAGACAAGGGTGACCAGGAGGATCATGCCATCAAGGAGGGAGCCAGATTTCAGTAAGAGCTTGTCAACTGAAGTAGAAGGCAAGGAGATTTAGGATGAAGGCAAAATTGTTTCTTATAGATCAGGAATTCCAGAGGGCATAGTGGAAGGAGAGAGTGAAGTTTGGTTGGAACTTTGGGGTGAGAGGATGGAAAGGGATGGGATTAAGGAAGCAAGTGGTACAGGATGGGGTCAGATGATGACCCAGAGGGGTTCAGAATCACTGGGATGTGAAGAGTATAACTAGCTGTAATGATATTCATCATTCATTGGAAGGCACCACTTCTTTCATCAAAGGATATTAGAGATCAGGATGGAGAAAAGCAAATCATGAGACGGAAGGTAGAAGGTCATATTGGAGGCTGTATTCCATTATGCCTCTTCCCTCTGAAGTCTGTAGATTAGGCAGGAAACAACAGAACAGTAGATGGAAGTCAATACCACGCAAGGTAGAAGTCCCATTCCATATGATATTTTCTCATCCCTCCAAGTACAGGACTTGCGAGAGATGGAAGGCCTGAAGTCAAAGGGGACATTGCCATTCTTTGCGCCAGAGATCTTCCATACCCAGTATGGGAGATCAGGCTAGCACTAGGAGATGGAAGTTACTTTGTTGCTATATCCTCTATCCTGCAGCAGCCTTTTCTCAGGGGGTACATGCAACAAGAGATAGAAAGTTCGAAGTCAATCTTCCTCTTCGTACAATTCCTAACCTGCCTATTATTCTTTTATATTTGGCATTTAGTAGATTATTAGATACATGTATAAAATAATTTTTGTAATTGGACAAAAGCATTAAGCATGGAAATCCATCTTCTACGGGTTCACTGGTATGGTACAGTAAAAAGAAGTTGGATTTGAAGTCTATGGACCTGGGAGAAAGCTATCACCTGTATAAACATGTGTATGTCATTTACTTTCTGAAACCCTATTTATTCAATTGTAAGAGAGTTGGACTATGTAAACTAAGTGGACCCTTCCAGCTCTTAATCTATGGTCCCAGAACCTATGGAAGGATCTTCAGAACACTATTAGTAGCAGGAAGGATGATATGTACTTCATTCAGTTTCTCTGTGATTTAATTTCTTCTTCCTGTTCTCTATATTTTGCAGTTTGCATTCTATGTGTTTGGGCTAAGCCTCACTCAAGATGGAACTCAGGAGTTAACAAAAAGGAGGTTTTGGTTACTTAACAGTTAACAAACAGAAATTTAGTTAGCTAGAAAATAGATTTAAAAATAATATTCAAGTACTTAGCTTGAGTATATACTTCTTATTCCTCTCTTATCTCTATATGTAAAAATAATCTAGTCAGCAGATCTGGTTGAGCTTACTTTTAGACTTAGGATATCTGCCAGGTCTGAAAGGTCCCGACTCTACTTGGATGGATCTTTTATGCCTTTAAATATTGTCATCAATATGGCCAGAGATTATCGGGAAGCTCTGTTGCTTTTAAGGGAAAATTTAGCCTAAATCATTTCAGAGGACTGGTGGAACCTTCATAAATATTGGTCTTATCATGCCATGTAACTTGAAGTTTGTACATGTTTGATACAGTGACATTTATTAAAAACTTTGCTTCTATATGCATTGTCCTCATTGTTATTATTTATTATAATTTCTTTTTTATGAGCTGCTAAAGATGAAGAATTAATCACCAAGTGGCCTGCCATGTGGATATGAGTTTGTTCATACTTATGATAACTCGGTTGGTCCTCAGAAAGCCTACACAATCCCTTTTTAGCACTACATTTGAAGAATTTCCAGTATGGATCAAATCTGTCATAACTAGAATTATTTCTGTTAAAGCTTTTGAGAATCAAGGGTCATATTCATGTTATGAAAATGTGATTAAAGGAATATACACATATATGTCTATATATACACACACACACACACACATATAGGTAGATATATATTCCCATATCTTGGTACCACAAAAAACCTTCACCTTGCTTTTTTGTTTTGTTTTTATTACATGTTTTATTAAATATTACATAATTCCTTAAATTTTACTGGTAAGGGCTATATTTATATTAATATCTCTCAGACTTGTTATGAAATGCGATAATGTTTGTAAAGCACTTAGAACAATGTGTATTGTTTTTTGTTGAATCATTTCTGTTCTGTCTGATGACCCCAGTTGGGGTTTTCTAGGCAAAATTAGTGCGATTTCCTTGTCCAGTTCATTTTACAGATGAGGAAACCGAGGCAAACAAGGTTAATTGACTTATCCAGGGTCACATGGCTAATAAGTGTCAGAGACCAAATCTGAACTCAGGCCCTCCACAGAGGGCGAGCTTTATTCACTGCACCACCTGTGTATATACATATACCTATGTATAATGTAGTAGATAGTTAATAAAAGCTCATTTCCTTCCTTCCACAAGAATCAAACTCTCAATGAGACAGACACACATGTCTGTTGTCTAGAAAAGTAAGATGATCTACAAAAATCATAGATTTAGGGATGAAAGGAGTGGCACAAAATTAAGAATTTAGCATGAACAACTTCAAAGAGTCAGTTTTCTTAATGATAACTATTTGTTAAATTCTTAGCTCAGAGAATGAGAGTTTTGATTAGGGGATGAAAAGAACCAAGGGATTTGGGAACACAGAGTCTTACTCTCCACTAACTTAAAGATAACAGTGAAGAAGGTAGACCAGTAACGAGAAGGGGAAAAGTACAGAAGTGAAGGTAGGAGAATGACACAGATAAACTTCCCTGATTTCTCTGTAGTAGCACAAAAGCCCTTTGCTCTGAGGGTCCAGAATCTGTCTCATAGCCTTCTGAGTTCTCTATCTCTGGGGGATGCTAAATATTGTAAAGAATAGGCCTTCTAAGATGGCATAAGATTAAATCACTTTGATATCACTTCCATCTACCAAATTAGATGCTTCTACGATATTTTAAATACAGTAAATTCTTACAGGGATTTAAGGAGACCTAGCCTATGAATCTAACAATTATTTAAGACATTATATGATTGTTATATCAAATGATTTGCTGAGTAAAAATAGGTATAAAGCTCTATACAACTATGGGCAAATCAGCTAACCTCTCTGAGCCTCAGTTTCTACATTTGTAAAGTAGGGATAATTCATTTTGTATTGCTTGCCTCCCAGAGTATGGAGAACAAAAATCACATATCTTAAAACTATACAGAAGGAGCTATATGAGATACCATGGATGAGATTCTCCCAGGGTGGACAGACCAGGATGTGTGTCAGTTTACCTTTTTTGAGGCAGTGCCTAAATCAGTGATATATAGTTAATTTTTCAGATTAGAAAATAAGACTCAAAAGGTTAAATTCATTTCTAAACATATATTAAGGATTATATAGCAAGGGCTGTACCACTGTGACATGGATGTGTTGTTTTGTGACTCAAAAAAGACAGTTTATCTCTAGCCTCTTTTCTCCTGGACCTTCTCCAAAAGAGACTTTTATTCTTGCCAGGAGGAGAAGAAGGAGGTTGGAACCAGAAGCTTGGTTACTCTGCTCTTCTCAGAGAAAGGAGGCACTAGGCTGAAATTATACCTATATGCTATTTTGAATATTGTCAATCTAGGAAATGGAGTTTTCAGTTTTAAACTAAAGGGGCGGCTGGGTGGCACAGTGAATGGAGGCACCGACCCTGGAGTTGGGGTTCTGATTTAAACTAACCTGAGTTCAAATTTGGCCTCAGACACTTAATACTTACTAGTCATGTGTAGTCATGTGACCTTGGGCAAGTCATTTAACCCCAATTGTCCTGAATTGCCTCTCCAAAAGGCAAAAATAAATAAATAAATGACAAAACTTAAATACACTTCTGACCACTATTTTTTTTTTTTTTTGCCTTTTGGAGGGCAATTGGGGTTAAGTAACTTGCCCAAGGTTACACAGCTAGTTTGTGTGTGTGTGTGTGTGTGTGTGTGTGTGTTTGTGTGTGGGTGTGTGTGGGTGTCAAGTGTCTAAGGCCAGAACCGAACTCAGTTCCTCCCGATTCTGGGGCCAGCGCTCTGATCACTATTTCTTAAAGAGGAAAGGAGGAATCCAAGCTTTATATATAAAACTTGACTTCTTTCTCCTAAATACCAGTTCCACAATGAGCATATTTAGGAAAAAAAACAAGAAACCATTTATCCAAATCAGAAGCAAAACAAAAATCAGTTAAAGTATGCAGAGAAGACTATATACCAAGACAACACATTTCAAGAGAGCTTTCCCATTAAGGGTGAGGTTGTTGTTAAGTCATTTCGGACCCTTCATGACACCCATTTGAATTTTCTCGGCAAAGATGCTAGGGTGGGTTAGCATTTCATTCTCCAGCTTATTTTACAGAAGAGGAAACTGAGGCAAGCCATGTTACAAGATGTATCAAAGGCCACATAACTAGAGTTTGAGGGAAGATTTGAACTCAGGTCCTCCTGACTCCAGGTCCCACATTCTATCTGTTGTTCCACCTAGCTGATACATTGAGAGTGAGGAGAGAGAGAGAGACAGATAGAGAGGAGAGAGAGGGGGGGGGGAGAGAGCAGAGAGAGACAAAGAGAGAGGAGAGACAGAGAGGAGAAAGAGAGAGGGGAGAAAGACAGAGACAGAGAGAGAGGGGGAAAAAGAGAGAAAGACAGAGAGAGAGACAGAGAGAGACAGAGAGACAGAGAGGAGAGACAGAGAGGAGAGAGAGAGGAGAAAGAGAGAGGGGAGAGAGACAGAGACAGAGAGAGAGGGAGACAGAGAGAGAGGGAGA
>NW_027185804.1:29346489-29354720 GCF_028583685.1 Petaurus breviceps papuanus
CCCCTCCCCTCCTCTCCCATCCTCTCCCCTTCCTTCCCTTCCCCTCCCCTCTTCTGCTCTCTTTTTCTCCCTTTTCCTTTTCCACATAGTATAACATAAGAGAAAGAAAAGAAAGACAAGAGGGTCATTGAGATATCTCAGTAGAACAGAACAAAGGCCTGCTAAGCAGACCAACTAAATAGTTCACCTTTGATAATGACAAGTCAATCTTCTTATATACCTAAAAAGAAGAGTAAACTGTACATAATAGAGACCTGAACTTTCATGTACCAGCCTCTTTTCCCATTTTATGTATATGAAAGTGCCTAGTCTATTTTAAGTTTGGAATTATTCGAAAAATAATTTTTAAAAAGACTCAGAGACTTGTCTAGAGTTGAAAGACTTAATAAGTGCCAGAGCCTGAACTAGAATTCATTTCTTTTGACTCCCAGTTGAGGGAGATTTTTCTCTACCCCATGCTGCCTTTTTGCCAATAAGTTCCTAGTTAGACCCGTAGGGGATCTGGAAATTTGATCTGCCAGCCCTGTAGTTTTGGGATTGCCCCAAACACACAATGTTTCTAGTAAACTCAAACTATCCTGGGATTGATATGTTGCTGTAGGTGGGGGAGGGTGTGTCATCACTTTTGGGAAACAGACTGCTCTACATATTAATATTCTTTAAAGTATAGGGATATATCCAAGAATTGGTGTCAGGTGGTGGCAGGCATGTACATTAAGAATTTGATGTTTTGACCATAAACTCAGACTTTGTAAACTACCTTGCAAGATGCCCTGAACTGCATGGGATAAGAGGGTGCACTTGTCTATTCTAGAGTGCAAGTAAGAGTGGTGGACAGCCTTAATCAGTTTCAGTCATTCCCACAATTGGAACCACAGCCCCCTCAGGCTCTATATTCCCTTAGCTTAAGCTTCCTCATGCCTACCCCTAAAATTCAGCAAAACGAACTTGAGACCTAGAGCTCCCATTTCAGAAATTGAACTCCAGGACTGTGAATCCTCACAAGCCTGGACTAAAGAATCAGAACTTCAAAAAAGCCCTTGAAACCTAGTTAGAGAAGGTTGCTCTGGATCCCTTCTGGGGTCTTTAGTATCACGTTGATCTCTTGGGGTCTCCGTGCTTAGATCTCCAGTCTCTGGACTGGGCCACCTTCCTTGTACTCTAATAGGAATCTCTTTTATTCATTTAAACAGTCCCTTGAGTGAGATCACTTCCTCTTCTCCAATCCTTTCTTTTCATGCAGCTGAATATCAACACCCTCTAGTTGGGATGCCCAGCTTTTCTGGAAAAAGAAAGAAGCCAATTCAGGACTTTCTGTGTTCCTCTTCTCTCAGCTTCCCTGTCTGTAAAGGTGACATCTCTTCTAAAAGAGGATCAGAGGTGTAAAAGGCAAGGGAGAAGTTCTCTAAATCCAGTTCATTCAGAAGACTCAAAGAGTCAGGCATTTTCCCTTTTCAGGACACAGGAACAAAAGTCAAGGCTGAATGTGGAGAGCACAGCTCTTCTTTCAACATTTGAAGAAACCAGTTTCTTTTGTGTGTGTGTGTGTCTCCCCATTCTTCCTTTTTTGTTTCTTATCATTTTGCTTCCTCACTTTAAAACATATATACTCACCAGAATCTGGCAGACCAAAAAAAAATCCAATATTTTTACAGTCAATAGTTGCAGGAATATTCAAAATATGCTCTTATTTAACTAGACATTAACATGTTCTTACATTCTGATATAATTAAGCAAAAATTCATGCCTCAATGAGAGTTGATTAAAGTGATTATTAGAATCACAAGTTATATTTGCATTAAAATTCTCTTCCAGAGGATTCATTCAAGATCTGGCCACATTTATCCATTAAAAAATATTTAAACCAGTGTGCCATGAAAGTATTTTCCAGTTAGAGTGTCATTGTCATGTATCTTCTTTCTTTTCTTTTCTCTTCTTTTCCTTCCTTCCTTCCTTCCTTCCTTCCTTCCTTCCTTCCTTCCTTCCTTCCTTCCTTCCTTTCTTTCTCTTTCTTTCTTTCTTTCTTTCTTTCTTTCTTTCTTTCTTTCTTTCTTTCTTTCTTTCTTTCTTTCTTTCTTCCTTCCTTCCTTCCTTCCTTCCTTCCTTCCTTCCTTCCTTTCTTTCTTTCTTTCTTTCTTTCTTTCTTTCTTTCTTTCTTTCTTTCTTTCTTTCTTTCTCTCTTTCTTTCTTTCTTTCTTTCTTTCTTTCTTTCTCTCCCTCTACTCCTTTAAGTCAGAGACTCGTTTTATCTTTCTCTGTATCAACATTTAGGACATTGCCTAACACCTAGATCTGAGGAGGAGAAGGAGAAGGAGATGAGGATGATTGCTCATGTGGTCCCCAAGGATAGAGGATCAGTGAAATAGAATGAAAGGAACTGGTCCTTGCCATCACTACCCCTCTGCCACACTATTTTCCTAAGCAATTCAGATCATGAAATTCTATGATATAATCTATTTCTGTAGCTCCAAAGTCAGTTTCTATCCCATTTGAGTGCTTTATGTGTATTTTTGTGTTTTTTTTTAACTTTGCTTATGTCTTTTAATTTGCTCTTCTTACTCCTCCATTTCCTTGCCATTATCCTAGGATACAAAATCCTTTCCACATTGAATTCCCACCAAGTTATTTTGATTTTTGTATGGTAGTTGGGGCTGTGGATTATAGCCAGTTATTACTGTATTTCTTCCTATCAGTTACAGCAACAATATACCTCAGTTATATTGATATTTTAGTAAAAGAGTATTACATGCTCTATAGATTGGGGGTCAGAGTCAGAGTAAAAACAAACTAGGTCCCAGGCCTCCATCAGACACAGTAGTGTCTCCATGATCATGGAGAGGTAGCAGCCCCTCATGCCCCTGCCCACTCTCAAAGGTAATAATTTAAAGATCAATTGCTGATTTATAACAGTGGAACCAGTTTTTATGCCATGTTGTTATTTAATCAATTATTCATGTCTGACTCTTTGTGAAGCCATTTGGGGTGTTTTTGTTTTTGTTTTTGTTTTTGTTTTTTTTGTCAGAGATACTGGAGTGGTTTGCCATTCTTTCTCCAGCTCATTTCACAGATAGGAAACTGAGGCAAACAGAATTAAATGACTTGCCCAGGGTCATACAGGGAGTAAGAGTCTGAGGCTAGTTTTGAATTCAGGCCCTCTTGCCTCTAGCGATAGCACTCTATCCATTGTAACACCTAGCTGCCTCCATTTCCATGCCAAGAATTGCACAAATTGATAAAAGCAGAGGTTTGGACAAGATTAAAAAAAAAAAAAGAATAGGGAAACCCTGTGTGATAAAACCCTTTGTACCAGCGCAGGTCAGAACTTCCTCAGCAACTTAGTATTAGAGTTGCCTAGAATATTGAGTGTGATTTGTTCCAGGCTATAGCTGCTGTACTTAATAAATGAAACTTGAACCCATGTCTCCACAGTTCAGCAGCCAGCTCTCTATGCAATGCACCAACCTACCAATCAAATACAAGTGTGCACACAATTTTTGAGGTAGATGGTACCTTAGAGGTACTTCATTGCATTTCCTAATTGATAAATCAGGAAACTGCATCCCAAAGAAGCAAAGTAGCCCTTCCATGGTAGCCCAGATGGTAGCTGTAGAATGAGAACTAGAATCTTCCTAACCACCCTCGCTCCTGGCAGAGGGCTCTTTCTACTACAATATAAATGGGGATTACTAATAGTCCATGGCAGAGAACTGAAAATATTCTCCACTACAAAAACACCTTGCTAACCTTGAGGGACAGCTGCTATACCAGAGCAAAGTATCACAGCCAAATTTTAATTATCTTTGCTAATGGGAGGACAGATTTCACAGGGAGAGATGAAATCTGCAGACAATTGGAAAACCTTATTATAACCATCAATTTCGACCTCCAGGTTCACAGGAATTTTTAAGAGTTGCTAACAGGTTTCCCCACCATCCCTCCTTCTCCCTTTTCTCACCCACCCTTTAGTGGGGGGGTGCTAATGAGCAGTGAGTAAGTCCAAAGAACAGCCAGAGGGAAGGAGAGAAAAGTTAAGAGACCAGAGTATTATAAAAAGATTGCTTGCTTCCATATGGTCAAGAATTAATGTTATTTTTACTCACACTGGTGGTGTTTGTGGACCAAAAAAAAAATGTTCTCACCTGGTTTGGCCATAGTTACAGACATAGCTTATTAATCAATTAATTTTTTGAGGGGTGAATTGTTTATTTTGATTGTTTTGTATTGTTTATCTTTAAACATATGGGAAGCAATGCATGGTAGTGGAGAGAATACAGGACAGGGAATCAGGAGATCTGGATTCCAGATAAAGGGCTTCACTCACTAGCTGTGAAATATCACTTTACACTCTAGACCTCAAAGAAGAAAAGTAGACTAGATGATCTCCAAGTAACCATCAAATCAAATTGCATATGAGTCTAGGTTTCTATAAGACTAGGCCCTGAGCTCCTTAAAATGTGAACTCCACATGGGACACTGCTTACGCTTCTCTCATATCAGTAATTGATTTGCTTTCCATAAGGGGAAAACATTTTGGCCTCAACCTACGTTTCCAGGATATCACTCTCCTTCTACCCTCTGTCACAGATTTAAGGTCCCATGAACATTTTTAGATGTATTTTTATGTAAATGTATTCCACTATAACTGGTTTCAGAATTTCAATTTGGTGTGTATTCTGCATTAAAAAAATATTCTAAGAAGGGGTCCACAAGCTTCACCAGCCTCCCACAGAGATACCTGATGCAAAAAAAGTAAAGAACTCCTGATCTCTCATCCTAAAAAAGAGAAAAAAACCCATATGTATAAAAATATTTATAATATACCTTTGTGTGTTTTGTTTTTAGAGGGCAATTGGGGTTAAGTGACTTATCCAGTCACATGGCTAGTAAGTATGTCAAGTTGCATTTGAACTCAGGTCCTCTTGACTCCAGGGTTGGTGCTCTATTCACTGTGCCACCTAGCTGCCGCAATATAGTAGACCTTTTTGTGGTGACAAAGAATTGGAAATCAACTCTTCTCAGCAATACAATGATCGAAGACAATGCTAAAAGATTCATGATGAAATACTCATCACAGCCAGAGCGAGAACTATGGAGTCTGAATGCAGATTGAAGCATATTATTTTTACTTTTTTGTTGTTTTGTTTTGTTGTGGTTTTTCCCTTTTGTTTTGATTTTTCTTTCACAACATGATTTTGGAAATATGTTTAAAATGATTGTACATGTACAGTCTATATCAGATTTCTTGCCATCTTGGGAAGGAAGGAGGGAAGGAGAAAAACCTTGAAAATCAAAACTTTACAAAAATGAAAGCCAAAAACTATGTTTATATGTAATTTTATAAAATATTATTTATGGGGAAAAAAGAACTCCTGATCTCTGACCTAGCTAAAGTGACAATTATATTGATCCTCATACATGTTTCCCTCTCTTCCATTTCTGGGCATATATACACTTTGTTCCATGTGCCTGGAATGTTCTCCCTCAAGGCAGTGCCTTAGATTACCTAGTTTCCTTTAAAATTCTCCTTTAGACCTACCGTCTATAAAAGCCCTTCCCTCCCATACCCACAATTTGCTGTTGTTGCGTTTAGTTATTTTTCAGGTGTTTCTGACTCTTTTTAACCCCATTTGGTTTTTTTTTGTTTTGTTTTGTTTTTGTTTCTTTGGCAAAGATGCTAGAGTGGTTTGTCACTTCATTCTCTAGCTCATTTGACAGATGGGGAAACTGAGGCAAACAAGGTTAAGTGACTTGCTCAGGACAACACAATTAATAAGAATCTCAAGTCAGATTTGAAATCAAGAAGATGACTCTTCCTGACTCCAGTCCAGACACTATTCAGTTTTTCATCTAGCTGTGCCCCCTTCATTTATCTAGCATTTATTTTGAATATAATTGGCACATACTCATAAAAGTGCATGCCATCTCCTCCAGTTGAATGCCAGTTCCTTGAGTTCAGGTACTGTTTTATTTGTGTCTTTGTGCCCATCTTCTAGTGTAAGAATTAATCACTGCTTGTTAATAGATTGAGTAAAAGATTTGAAATATAGAATGGTATCAAGAAAAACTAAATCCTTTTGTTCTGACTCCAACTGACCTGAGTTAACAATAACAGCAGCAGCAGCAACAATAACAACAAAATTCTGACTTTGGTTAAGAGATTCTGTAGCAAACTCACGATGGAGGAAACCTAGGGCTCTGATAAACAGATTTGCTTTATTCACACATAGGAATTCCTTGTCTTCTCTTTAAAAGTTTTGAAAAAATGCTTCCCACACCTATTAAACAAATAAAATAATAATAATGACACTTACACTTTCTGAAAATCATCTTTTTTTTTTCCCTGTAGAGCACAATGGATGTAAATACATCTCTGTTACTTCTCTTATTGAGATTGTTATAAATAAAAAGCAGGATTTAGTATTGAGGATTAAATGGGAACTAAGAATTTGGTGGTTGTATGTTAAAAGCAGTTTTCTCTCAGAGGTCCACTGACTCAGGTAGATTTCAAAGGCACCAAAATGTAGCTGGCAAATACTGTGTGTGTTCCAAAGCTAATTCAATCTATCTTTTTATTTTCTTAATAGTTCAAAATCATACATTTGAAGTTTAAAAGGACCTTAAAAGCCATCCTATCCAAGCCCTTCATTTTATGGCCAAGGAAACTAGAGATTCAGACGTTAGGTGACCTGCCCAGAGACACATGGCCAATAAGTATCTGAGGTATGATATGATTTGAACCCAGGTCTTCTGACTAAAAATGCCATTCTTTTGCACACCTACCATGCTTCCGTTCATCATTTTATGCTCAGCTCACTTTTCTCTTTAATTTCTCTCATGTTATATTTGTGCAGAAAATCATATTTTCATTTTGTTACTTGCTAAATTTTCACTGTCTCACTAAGTTAGAAGGAATCTCAGAAGTTATTTACTCCAAGCATGCTCTCTTAAAAAAATAAAAATAATATTTATTTCCCCCTATTACACCTAAGAAGAATTTTAACATTCAATTTTGTTATTTTTTTTTAAATTTTGAATTCTAAATTCTATTTCCCCCACCTCCCTGAGATGGTAAGCAAGCTGATATAGCTTATATATGTGCAGTTATATAAAACATTTCCATATTAGTCATTTCGTGCGTGAAAACTCAAACAGAAAAAGAAAATGAAAATAGTATGCTTCCATCTGTATTCAGATGACATCAGTGCTTTCTCTGGAGACAGAATTTTTCATCATGAGTCCTTTGGGATTATTGTAAATGATTGTATTACTGAGAAGAGCTAAATCACTCACAGTTGATTACTGCACAGTATTTTTGTTGCTGTATAAAATGTTTTCCTGGTACTGTTCACTTCACTTTGTATCAGTTCATGAGAGTCTTTCTCATTTTTTTTTTCCTGAAACCATTTCGCTCATCATTTTTTTATAGGACAATAGTATTCCATCACAATCAAATAGCACAGCTTCTTCAGCCATTCCCCAATTGATGGACATGCCCTCAATCTGCAATTCTTATCCACCACAAAAAGAGCTGCTATAAATATTTCTGTACAAGTAGGTCCTCCCCTCCACCCAAACACCCTATTTTTAATCTCTCTAGGATACAGACTCAGTAGTGGTATTGCTAGATCACAGTGTATGCGCAGCTTTATAGCCCTTTGGGTATTGCTTCAAATTGCTCTCAAAAATTGGTCCATCCATATTTGAATTAGAATTCCCTTTACAATATCTCCAGCAAGGAATCATATAGCTTAGGTTTAAAAACCTTCCATAATAACTACTTTGTCAAGAAGTAGACTGATAACCCTAAATTAAACCTCGCTTTTTTCATTAGTGATAATTCATAAGATCATAGGTTTAGAACTTTGGGGGAACATAAAGAACTCTCTGCCCCACACCTTCTTATTTAAAGATGAAAAGGAAATTGATTCCTAGAGGACCAAGTTAAATGACTTGCCCAAGGTCACACAAGTGCTAATTAACAGAGTTGAGCAGCTTCAAAAACTTGAAGAACACTATTGTCTCTCCTAACCCTTCTGTTACCTATAATAAACATACCCAGTTTGAACATTTCTCAGGACATAATCATGAGCCTCTTTGCCACTCTTTTATTTCCTCCTATGGATGCTCAAAGGCTTATCAAATGTGTTTTCTAAAATGTAGCAGCCAGAGAAGGACACAATATCTCAGATATTTCTTGACCAGGGCAGAATATAGCAAAAAAAAAAAAAAAA
>NW_027185804.1:29354820-29358419 GCF_028583685.1 Petaurus breviceps papuanus
CTTGGACAAAATACCTCCCCATATTCAGCCTAAGATCTCATTAGTCTTTTTTAGCGGCCCTATAAAAGTATATCACTGCGTGTGGTAATCTTCAAAAATATCTGACAGTTAAACATAGAGGTCTCTGACACAAAAGTTTGGACTCCTACCATTGTTTGGCCTTTGAGGTCCTTTTAAATTTCCCTTTGGCTAAGGGATATTTATTATTTGATATATCCCATGATGGTACCTAGAGAACTTAGTATGAGAGGCCAAAAACACAGGTCTTGGTTCAAACTTCAGTAAAGATTTTCAAGGTGCCCTTTGCAAAAATCTGACTTCTTAGAGAATCAATACCAATACAATGAAAATGAGGGTGTTATTATTAATTTTATAGTGATATTCAGCCTATCAACAAAATATTTCAGTTTTTAAAGGACTCTGATCAAAATGCATTTTTAAACTGCTATTTAAATAGATCACAAGCTAAGAAATATGTCTTCTTCTGTCTTTTGATATTAATAACTTTAAAAGTTGGGCGGAGCCAAGATGGCTGAGTAGAAGCATGACCATCCTGCGGCTCCAGCTTCCACCTTCCCCAATCGATGTAAAAAGGAGACTCTAAACAAACTTTGGAGCTGCAGAACATACAAAATGACAGAGAAGCTAACCTCCCGCTGAGGACAGGTCAGCAGGCTAGCAGGAATAGGCCAGCCAGCTCTCTGGGAGTCGAGCCAAGCCCCATGCTAAGGCTTTAGCCCCAGGGCAGGCCTGACTAGACCCTGGCCAGAGGGACTCCAGATCAGCAGCAGCTGTGGCCATTTCCAGATTTATCAACACATAGATGTGAAGGACAAAGTGAGAGATCAGTGCAATCTGGACTTTGGGACCAGTAAGTGGGAGTGCTTGGCTTTTACCCCTGGGGCAAGAAGCCACTGACACACCAGCACAGCCAGCCAGCACCCACGTGGCAGCTTCAGCTCCTGACCTGCAGAGTGTAGGGGGACCAAGCACCAGTCTGAGGGGTAATCGCTCTTGCTTTAACCTGATTGGATCTGGATTGCAGTCTAGGGTGGAGGTTCTGGGGTGTGTGTCCAGCTTGCCAGAGCATGTGGAGACCTCAGAGAGGGAACCCATCTAATACCTCTGGCAGCTGAGAAAACCACAGAATTTGGGACGAAAGCTCCCCTGTCTGGTGGCAGAGTCCTACTGTGGCAAAAAGCCCAAAAGTCAAGTAATTGAGTGGCAAAATGACCGGGCAAAGGAAACAAAGCAGACAGAAGATTCCAACAATACACTTCTATTTCGGGGACAAAAAGGAGCAAAGCATGGAACAGGAGGAAGACAGTGAAGTCAGAACTCCTGCACCAAAAGCTTCAAAGGAAATTACGAGCTGGTTACAGGCCATAGAGGACCTTAAGAAGCAGATAAGAGAAGTGGAGGAAAAAATGGGAAGAGAAATGAGAACAATCCAAGAAAATTACGAAATGAGAGTCAACAGCCTGACTGAGGAAAATAATACCTTAAAAAACAGACTGACTCAAATGACAAAGGAGGCTCAAAAAGGCAATGAGGAGAAGAGTGCCTTAAAAAGCCAAATTTGCCAGATGGAAAAAGAATCTCAAAAGCTCAATGAGGAGAATCATTGCTTCAGAATTAGATTGGAGCAAATGGAAGCTAATGACTGTATGAGAAATCAAGATGCTGTTAAACAGATTCAAAAAAATGAAAGACTAGAAGGCAATGTGAAATATCTCATGGGAAAAACCACTGACCTGGAAAATAGATCCAGGAGAGATAATTTAAAAATTATTGGACTGCCTGAAAGCCATGACCAAAGTAAGAACCTAGAAATCATCCTCCAGGAAGTTCTCAAAGAAAACTGCCCTGAGGTTTTAGTACCAGGGGGCAAAATAGAGGTTGAAAGAATCCACAGATCACCTCCTGAAAAAGATCCCAAAAAAGAAAACTCCTAGGAATATTATAGCCAGGTTCCAGAATTTCCAGATTAAGGAGAGAATATTACAAGCAGACAGAAAGAAACAATTGGAATATTGTGAAAACACAATCAGGATAACCCAGGATCTGGCAACTTCTACACTGAGGGATCAAAGGGCTTAGAATATGATATTCCAGAGGTCAAAGGAGCTGGGATTAAAACCAAGAATCACCTACCCAGCAAAACTGAGTATCATGTTTCAGGGGAAAATATGGTCATTCAGAGGAATAGAGGACTTTCAAGCATTCTTGCTGAAAAAAACAGAGTTGAATAGAAAATTTCACATTCAGATACAAGAAGCAAGAGAAGCATGAGAAGGTAAACAGGGAAAAGAAATCATAAGGAAATTATCAAAGTTGAACTATTAACATTCCTACATGGAAAAACAATAATTGTAACTTATGAAACTTTTCTCAGTAGTTGAAGGGATTAGAAATATATATATATATATATATATATATATATATATATATATATATATATGTCTATATATGAGGGTATATGGGCATATGAATACATATGTGAATGTATGTATATATGTTTACAGGTATACATAGATAGAGGGCACAGGACCAATTTAACAGGAAGTGATGATATTTAAAAGGTGAAATTAAGAGGTGAGAGGAATATAATGAGAGGAGATGGGGAGAGACAGATTGGGGTAAACTCTCTAATACAGAAGAGGCAATGGAAAATGGTTACAATGGAGGGGAAGAATAGGAAGGCAAAAGAGAATGGGTCAACCTTTTTCCCATTGAATTTGGCTTGAGGAGGGAGTGAAATACACACTACATATGTTATGTCACCCTACAGGAGAGTAGTGGGGGAAGGGGATGAGAGGGGGAATGATGGAAGGGAAGGCAGGCTGGGGCGGAGGGAATTTGGGAGCATACACTTTTGAAAAGGGACAGGATCAAAGTAGAGAACAGAACAAGTGGGAGGTGGGATAGGAGGGAAGGAAATATAGTCAGTCTTTTACAATAAAACTACTATGTTATTGTTTTACATTAGCCACACATGTATAACCTACACTGAACTGCTTATTTTCCCAGTAAGGGTGGGTGACAAGGAAGGAAGGGAATGAATCTGGAATTGAAAGTTTTATAATCAAATATTCAAATATATGTGTATATATATATATATATATGTGTGTGTGTGTATATATGTATATATATTTACTATTATTAATATTATCTTACATGTAATTGGGAAATAAGATACACAGGCACTGAGGCATAGAGATCCACTGGAAAAGTCGAAAGTGGTATGGGAGAAAATATGGGAGAGAGCAGATTGCAGGAGGGGATATCCTGTGGGACAGCTATTTTGGGGCGGTGGGTAGGGGGAAAATGGGGAGAAAATTTGTAACTCAAAATCTGGCAGAAACAAATGATGTAAATCAGAAGTTAAAAAACATTAAAAAATAACTTTAAAAGTTAATTAGCAATTACAAGTAGTTTATAAACTTTAAGGCAGTATATAAATGTGTCAGGGCAGTTAGGTTGCACAGGGGATATAGCAACAGGCCTGTAGTCAGGAACACCTGAGTTCAGATCCTCCCTCAGATACTTCTTTTTTTTAATTTTTTTAAATTAATTTGTTTCCTTTTAGTTTACAGGAT
>NW_027185804.1:29358819-29368129 GCF_028583685.1 Petaurus breviceps papuanus
CCAGCAAAACTGAGTATCATGTTTCAGGGGAAAATATGGTCATTCAGAGGAATAGAGGACTTTCAAGCATTCTTGCTGAAAAAAACAGAGTTGAATAGAAAATTTGACATTCAGATACAAGAAGCAAGAGAAGCATGAGAAGGTAAACAGGAAAAAGAAATCATAAGGAACTTATCAAAGTTGAACTATTAACATTCCTACATGGAAAAACAATAATTGTAACTTATGAAACTTTTCTCAGTAGTTGAAGGGATTAGAAATATATATATATATACACATATATATGTCTATATATGAGGGTATATGGGCATATGAATACATATGTGAATGTATGTATATATGTTTACAGGCATACATAGATAGAGGGCACAGGACCAATTTAACAGGAAGGGATGATACTTAAAAGGTGAAATTAAGAGGTGAGAGGAATATAATGAGAGGAGATGGAAAGAGACAGATTGGGGTAAACTCTCTAATACAGAAGAGGCAACGGAAAATGGTTACAATGGAGGGGAAGAATAGGAAGGCAAAAGAGAATGGGTCAACCTTTTTCCCATTGAATTTGGCTTGAGGAGGGAGTGAAATACACACTACATATGTTATGTCACCCTACAGGAGAGTAGTGGGGGAAGGGGATGAGAGGGGGAATGATGGAAGGGAAGGCAGGCTGGGGCGGAGGGAATTTGGGAGCATACACTTTTGAAAAGGGACAGGATCAAAGTAGAGAACAGAACAAGTGGGAGGTGGGATAGGAGGGAAGGAAATATAGTCAGTCTTTTACAATAAAACTACTATGTTATTGTTTTACATTAGCCACACATGTATAACCTACACTGAACTGCTTATTTTCCCAGTAAGGGTGGGTGACAAGGAAGGAAGGGAATGAATCTGGAATTGAAAGTTTTATAATCAAATATTCAAATATATGTGTATATATATATATATATATGTGTGTGTGTGTATATATGTATATATATTTACTATTATTAATATTATCTTACATGTAATTGGGAAATAAGATACACAGGCACTGAGGCATAGAGATCCACTGGAAAAGTCGAAAGTGGTATGGGAGAAAATATGGGAGAGAGCAGATTGCAGGAGGGGATATCCTGTGGGACAGCTATTTTGGGGCGGTGGGTAGGGGGAAAATGGGGAGAAAATTTGTAACTCAAAATCTGGCAGAAACAAATGATGTAAATCAGAAGTTAAAAAACATTAAAAAATAACTTTAAAAGTTAATTAGCAATTACAAGTAGTTTATAAACTTTAAGGCAGTATATAAATGTGTCAGGGCAGTTAGGTTGCACAGGGGATATAGCAACAGGCCTGTAGTCAGGAACACCTGAGTTCAGATCCTCCCTCAGATACTTCTTTTTTTTTATTTTTTTAAATTAATTTGTTTCCTTTTAGTTTACAGGATTCAATTCCACAATTCCTTGAGTTTCACATTTTGTCCCTCTCCCTGCCCTCCCCTCCTCCCCCCGGCAGCTTATAATCAAGTATAGGATCCCTCAGATACTTCTTATCTGTGTGATCCTGGAAAGTCATGTAACCCTATTTGCCTCAGTTTCCACATCTGTAAAATGAGCTGGAGAAGTAAGGAAGTGGCAAACCACTCCAGCATCTTTGCCAAGAAAACCCCAAATGGGGTCACAAAGAGTCAGATGCTACTGAAATTATGAAACAACAAACTCTCGTGCATTTAAAAAGTTCCTATAAGGAAGAAGAATTTGGAATATTAACTGTGAGGGCACAAGGTTCAGGTGGCTAGAAGTTGCAAAGAGGTCAGATTTGATGTCAGGAAGAAACTTCTGAAAAATGTAAAGAATTTTTCCCTGGAGATATCTCCCCTTCTTTCTCCAACCTCCTAATCAATTGTAGATTTCCAAGGAAGGGTGGGAAAACTTTTGGGGGTTCATCAATAAATCAATCAACAAGCTTTGAAGAATATGGGTTGGACTAGATGGAATTTTCTAATTCTGTGACTCAAAATCCTTTAAAAGGAGAAATTTTATTTATTTATTTTCAATATTAAACTAATTTAAATTTTATTTATAATCATTATTATTTTGTGGAAACATTCTCCGATTCTTTAAATATAGACATTCTGTTCATATTGAATTTCTCTCTTCTGATTCTGTCTGTTCTTCATCTGGCCTAAAAGGAGGAAATGTGGCAAAACATATCAGATTCATGGTTCACTCCAAGCCATCACTTATAAAAATATCTCCCCTTAGGACTCAATGTCCAGTGTAGATAATGACTGCCTAGGAAGATGGGAAGAGGAGAACTGCATTTGCATTGTAAAGAAATGATGCCCAAAATGCTATTTGTTTTAAAAGCAAATAAGAGAGGTATTCTAGCAGGGAAGGCAAGTTATAGGATGGCATGGCTTCTGTTTATCATGGATTTTTCCTTTCTACAAGAATATCCATTTCAGCAAAACCAGAGTGAGTCCAACAGGGGAGGTAGGCACAAGGTTTCAGCATGAGAAAAACAACAGGGCTGCTGCCTCCATGACTTAGACAAAATAGCAGGTCTTTTTTTTTTAAGAACATAAAACTGACTCAGGGAGAAAATATAAGAACTCTGTTCTGATGGCCAGCTGAATTTATTGTAAGATTATATTCAGACCTGGTCTCTCATGTAACCAGTAATGTCAGGTGATGGTTACTTCCATTATGCTTTACATTTAAGGAGTGATGCTGCTAAAAAAATAGCCTCTTTCAATTTTCTTATAGCCATTAATAGTATAATGACTCTATTTGGCCCACTATCATCTTTTAATGAAGGTCTATTTAGCTAATGAGGATCAGAAAAGGGGAGCAGGAGGAAAGGGGGGGAGGATCAGGGAACACTGAGAAACTACATGGCAGTTGGTTGGTACTGAATTGATATGAACAATTTGGTCCTGACCTCAAGGAAATTAATGTAACATTATTGGCAAATCTGTCTAAAGCAGAAAGCATCTTTACTTTCTGCCTACTTATCATTATCAGTTATTTCACTGAAAAAGGGAAGAGAAAAATCTCAAGCAAAGGGAGAGAAAAGGAGGAGTAAAGAAGAATATTTAATTTTGACTTCTGCTTTAAAGAATTCCCAAGGATCAAATTTATCAACTTAGGCCACCCAAGTACTATTTCAAAACCCTGCCCAGCGGAGGGAAGCAGACAATCCAAGGCATATGAAGCTCTGTGAAACTTTGAAGGCAGAGTATCTAATTTCAGCAACTGCAAAGAGCCAGGAGCAAGTTCGGCTCAGATAGTTTTAAAGGACACCCACTATCCAGGGCTTTGAGATACATCTTTAATCATTTCTGTTTCTCCCTCGCTGTTCATAACCAACATTTGAATTCAACTGTCAGAAGCAGAGTGGCCAAGGATATTCAAGATCTTATTCAAGAAGCAATAGTACAATAGAGTGTGTGTGTGTGTGTGGGGGGGTGTGCAACAAAAACAAAAAGGAAAGAAAAACAATATACTGCCAACTGGGGGTCCTGGAGTGCTATATTATTGTTGTTTTCATTCGTCCTTTGCTCTTGAGGAGGACCAATGTTAGCAGGAGGGTGATGTCTTGACTTGCAAGGGAGACAGGGTTAAGCAAAGTCATCAACCTCTCTCTCTCCAGAGTCATTGGGGTCCAAAGGTAAGAATTAAGTCAGGAAGACTGGTGATGGCCCCTGGGGAGAATAATACATGGGAGCCAGTCGAAGGAATGGGGAATATTTAACATAGAGAAAAGAAGACTCAAGGGGTACGTGGCAGGAGTCTACAAGTACTTAAAGTCCTGTCTTGTGGCAAGATTAATCCTATTATACTTGTCCTCAGTGGGTAGGACAAGGGCAATGAACAGAGACTGCCAAGATGGAGATTTAGATTCCGTGTAAGGAAATTGCCCTAATAAGTAGAGTCGCTAAAGAGTAAAATCAGCTTCCTTGCAAACACTATGATGGGTCTTGATGCAGAGCCTGGATTACAATTTATTTGGGTGTTGTAGGGAGGGGGGTCACTTGTCCAGGTGTGGACAAGCCTCTTAGGCCCCTTTTAACTCTGAGATCCCATGATTCTATTAATATCATCCTGCCACTGTGACTAGCTTCATTCTGGCTCTTTGGTCAGTCTTTAACTTTGTTGGGTCTCATTGTCCTTGTCTATTAAATGAACACTGGATTTCATGATGAGAACAGTGAATTGAGAATCACAGACCCCAGAATCTCATTCCAGTTCTGCCATTTACTTACTGTAGGATCTTCATTTCTCCTCTTTTGCTTTCGTTTCCACATCTTTAAAGTGAAAGTGTTGAACCAGATGGTTTCTAAATATCTGTGCCAGATCTAAATTGTGATCATTCTAAATCTCAGAACCAACACAAAGCACACCATAAGAGTTGAAAAATAAGCATAGCTTTTTTTTTTACTTCATCAAATGCTTTATTAACTTCTGATTTACATCATTCATTTCTGCAAGATTTTGAGTTACAAACTTTCTCCCCATTGTTCCCCTACACACCGCCCCAAAATAGTAGTCCCACAGGATATCCACTCCTCCAATCTGCTTCCTCCCATATCTTTGCTCATCCACCCTCCAATTTTCTGTAGGTCATGGTGAATCTCTATACTCCAGTGCCTATATAAATTAATTCCCAGTTACATGTAAAATAATATAAATAATAGTATATATTTGAATATTTGATTTTAAAACTTTGAAATCCAGATTCATTGACATGAATCTTGTTATTTCCTCCCTTGATACTCACCTTTATTGGGAAGATAAGCAATTCAATATAGGTTGTACATGTGTAGCTATGCAAAACATTTCCATAGTGGATATATTGTAAAAGACTGATTATATTTCCTTCCATCCTATCCCACCTCACACTTCTCCTATTCTTTACTTTGATTCTGTCCCTTTTCAAAAGTGGGTGCTTCTAAATTCCCTTTCCCCCAACCTGCCCTCTGCTCCATAATCCCTCCTCTCATCCCCTTTCCCCCTACTCTCCTGTAGGGTGAGATAACCTATTTAGTGTGCATGTCATTCTCTCCCTAAGCCAAATTCAATGAGTGTAAGGTTAACCCATTCCCTTTTGCCTTCCTCTTCTTTCCCTCCATTGTAACTTTTTTCCCTTGCCTCTTCTATATGAGATAGTTTACCCCATTTTGTCTCTCCACATCTTCTTTCGCTATATTCCTATCTCATCTCTTAATTTCACCTTTTAAGTAGCATCCCTTCCTGTTCAATTGGTCCTGTGCCCTCTATCTATGTATACGTGTAATCATATATATACATTCACATATGTATTCATACACTCATATACCCTCCTATATAGACATATATATTTATGTATACATATATACACATACACATACATATATATTTCTATTCCCTTCTACTATTCTCATACTGAGAAAAGTTTCACAGGTTACAATTACTGTTTTTCCATGAGGGAATGTAAATAGCTCAACTTTGATAAGTTCCATACGATTTTTTCTCCCTATGTACCTTCTCATGCATCTCTTTCTTCTTATATCTGAATGTCAAATATTCTATTCAGCTCTGGTTTTTTCATCAAGAATGCTTGAAAGTCCTCTATTCCATTGAATGACCATATTTTCCCCTGAAATATGATATGCAGCACTGTTGAGCAGCTGATTCTTGGTTTTAATCGCAGCTCCTTTGAACTCTGGAATATCATATTCCAAGCCCTTATATACCTCAGTGTAGAAACAGCCATATCCTGTGTTTTCCTGATTGTGTTTCCACAATATTCAAATTGTTTCTTCCTGGATGCTTGTAATATATTCTCCTTGATCTGGGAATTCCAGAACCTGGCTATAATATTCCTAGGAGTTTCCTTTTTCAGATCTTTTTCAGTAGGTGATTGGTTGATTCTTTCAGCCTCTATTTTAGAATGCCCTGGTTCTAAAATATCAGGGCAATTTTCCTTCAGAATTTCTTGAAGGATGATTTCTAGGTTCTTTTTTTTGTCATTACTTTCAGGTAGTCCAATAATTTTAAAATTATTTCTCCTGGATCGATTTTCCAGGTGAGTTGTTTTTCCAAGGAAATACTTCACACTGCCTTTTATGTTTTCATCTGTTTGGATCTGTTTAATAGTATCTTGATTTCTCATCCAGTCACTAGCTTCCATTTGCTTCAATCTAATTCTGAAGGAATGATTCTCCTCATTGAGCTTTTGAGATTCTTTTTCCATCTGGCAAATGCAGCTTTTTAAGGCATTCTTCTCCTCATTGCCTTTTTGGGCCTCTTTTGCCATTTGAGTCAGTCTGTTTTTTAAGGTATTATTTTCCTCAGTCAGGCTGTTGACTCTCATTTCATAATTTTCTTGTATCATTCTCATTTATCTTCCCAATTTTTCCTCCACTTCCCTTATTCAGTTTTCAAAATCCTTCTTAAGCTCCTCTATGGCCTGTAATCAGATCGTATTTTTCTTGGAAGCTTTTGGTGCAGGAGTTCTGACTTCATTGTCTTCCTCCTCTTCCATGCTTTTATCCTTTTTGTCCCCAAAATAGGAGTGTAAAGTTGGATTGCTCTGCTTGCTTTGCTTCCTTTGCTTGTCATGTTGCCACTCAATTACTTGACTTTTGAGCTTTTTTTGCTGCATTAGGACTCTGCTACCAGACAGGGGAGCTTTGTCCCAAATTGCTAGGGTTTTTGCAGCCACTGGAGCTGTAGTGGGGTGCCCTCTCTGAGCCTCCACATGCTCTGGCAAGCTGGTCATACACCCCAGGGCCTCCACCCTAGACTGCAGTCCAGATCCAAGCAGATTAAAGCAAGAGCGATTATCCCTCAGACTGGTTGCTTGTCCTCCCTACAATCTGAAAGCCAGGAGCTAAAGCTGCTACGTGGTCATGACTGCATGGCCGCAAAGACTCAGAGGCTTCTCCTTCCAGGGGATAAAGACCAGATGAAACTCCCAAACTACTGGATCCCAAAGTCTACATTGCACTGACCTCCCACTTTGTCCTTAGCATCTACATGTTGATAATTCTGGAAACCACCATAACTGCTGCTGATCCACTCTCACAAAGTCCCTCCAGCTGGAGGCTGGTCAGGTCGCACTGAGGCTAAGACCTCAGGATCATTCAGGGCTGGGCTTGGCTCCTAGAGCTCTGTGCTGGCCCTTCCTGCCAGCCTGCTGGACTGTCCTCGGTGGGAAGTTAGCTTCTCTCTGTCCTTTTGTAGGTTCTGTAGCTCCAAAGTTTGTCTACAGTCATTTTTTACATGAATTGGATGAAGTGGAAGCTGGAGCTGTGTGGAAGTCCTGTATCTACTCTGCCATATTGACTCTGCCCCCAAGCATAGCTTTTAAATACATCAAGGGATGGAACATAAAAATAATCATGGTATTTAGATATAAGCAGAGTTATAATGATATGTCCCTCGGGGACAAAGACTAGGTTTCTTTTGCTTTTTACCCTTAGTGCTTTATCACAGAGCTTGATATATAGTGAGTACTTAATAAATTATTTTTGATTGTTTCATTGATAATCCAACCTTCACATTTTCCAGATAAGGAGTTAAGAGTTAGAGAAGAACAGTTGAGGTCTTGTAACTCCAAGGTCAATTGTCTTTCCCACAAAAAGCTTACTTTTGGATTTTTGATGAGTTAATAAATAATAAAAATTAATAATACCTTTACATAATACTTTAAAGTACTGTACAAACTTATTTTCTCATTGGAAACAACAAAAACCCTTTGAAGGCAAATACTTCAAGACTCCAATGGATTTGCTATCACTGATGTGAGTCTTCTCTCCAATAAAGCACATTTTCAACCATCACCATTTGGTTTGAGTGTGATGCTTATTCATATTATTTAAGACTTCTCCCCAGAACCCAGAAAATATTCCTAGGGTTAGAATATGGGAAGCTACCAAGGTTATACATGGGCAGTCTAATAGTTATTCCTCCATCTTTTCTTTTTTTTTTTCGGATGACATTCACACTATTACTCCTTCATGATTCCTTATCTGTAATGTCATAGTCTGTTCATGCCACCATGTGTTAGTCCATTGCCCTTTAAAATAAACCATGAAACAAAGAAAGTCATTACAGGTATAGCATGGGTCAACCATGGGTCAGTGTGCAAGTGTACACTTCAGGGAGAATTATCATTACTCCTTTCTCTGATCTAATATATTGAATTACCCCATTTTACAGATCAGGATACTGAATCTCAAGGAGATTGATTACCTTGCCTAGAGTCACACATAAAAAGTAGGGAAATGCTTCATATCCAGGTCTTAAAAGACTTGAATTTTAGCACTTCAGGCACTATCAGAGGAGTGCTCACACTGGCTCCATTTTTAAAACTTAAAATTTAGTTTGAGCATTTATGCCTCAGAAAGCAGCAAACACATCTAGTCCTGGAGTCAGGAGGAACTGTAGAAAAAGTTCAAATCTGGCCTCAGATACTTTATACTTACTAGCTGTGTAACCCTGGGCAAGTCACTTAACTCTCAATGCTTTGAAAAAAAAGTCAGCTAACACTACAAATCAGGACTTAATTTATCGTTTTGCTGATTGTCTAAACTTAAGAAAGTGATAGTGAAAATGTTAATAATGTAGGTGAAACTTTAAAATGTGCCCTGTCTTTACAGAGTTGGTTGTTAAACATTTACCAGCACCCATGTGATTGCACTCCCTTGCCACTATTTGCAATCATATAGATTATTACAATTGAATACAGAAATTGCTATTCCACAGGCATGTCAGATAGTTTTTTTTTTTGTTTTTTTGTTTTTTGCTTTTTTGGAGGGCAATTGGGATTAAATAACTTGCCCAAGGTTACATGGCTAGTTTTTTTTTTCTTTTTGTGTGTGGGTGGGGCGTGTTAAGTGTCTGAGGCTGGAACCAAACTCTGTTCCTCCTGACTCCAGGGCCGGCACTTTACTCACTGAGCCACCTAACTGCCCCATTGACAGATAGTTTTCAAATATTGTTGACATGTGTTCTCAATTTGTGTACCCACCCCTCTTTTCTCATGCTGAATTCCAGTTTTGTATTTCCCACTGCTCACAGGACATCCCTAGTTTGAGGTCCAAATTGTTCTCTCCACCCATTCTGCCAGGGGAAGTCTTCACATGCTGGGGGAAGACATCCCCCTAACCCACAAACAGGTTGGAGGGCTGCTGGCTACCTT
This sequence comes from Petaurus breviceps papuanus, assembly GCF_028583685.1. Classification (NCBI taxonomy): domain Eukaryota; kingdom Metazoa; phylum Chordata; class Mammalia; order Diprotodontia; family Petauridae; genus Petaurus; species Petaurus breviceps. The sequence goes on from NW_027185804.1 coordinate 29,367,985, forward strand.
CGTCCTGGCAAAGCCTGTCTGTTCAGATAGTTTTACTAGAAGGTGACCACTGCACATGCTACAATTTCTTGTATTTACAGATGAGAATTGAGTGGTAGATGGACAGGAAAGCTGGAGGTGCAGCCCTGAATAGCACTCAACAAGC
>NW_027185804.1:29368139-29414063 GCF_028583685.1 Petaurus breviceps papuanus
AGGTTGTTATAACCATCTCAAAGTCAACATGTCTAAAACGGAACTAATTATTTCTTCCTCTATACCTACCCCTCTCCCTAACTTTTTTAAGAATAGCACAATTTTCCATTCACCAAGGTTCATTATCTAGGAGTTATCTTCAACTATACCATCTCAGGGCACCTAGGTGGAATGTTGGATAAAGAAATATTCCTGGAGTCAGGAAGACCCGAACTGAAATCCAGCCTCAGCCATTTACTAGCTGTGTGACCCTGAGCAAGTCACTTAACCCTGTTTACCTCAGTTTCTTCATCTGAAAGATAAACTGGAGAAAGAAATGGCAAACAATTCCAGAGCCTCTGCCAAGAAAACCCTAAATAGGGTCATAAAGATTTGGACAGGACAGAAATGACCGCACAACAGCACAAAAATCCATGAGGCTCAAGGATAAGCAGGCAGAATTCAGAAAAACCTGCAAAGACTTGCATGAACTGATACTGAGTGAGGTGAACAGAAGCAGGAGAGCATTGTACATAATAACCCCAACATTATGAAATCATCAACTATGGCTTACTTAGCTCTTCTCAGCAATACAATGATGCAAGACAATTCCAAAAGATTCATGGTAGAAAACGCTATCCAAATCCAGAGAAAGAGCTATGGAGTCAAACGCAGATGAAAGCATGTATCTTCTCTATTTTTGGTGACTTTTTGTGTTTTTGTTCTTTATCTTCTTTTATAACATCACTGATGTGGGAATATGTTTGCATAATTTTAAAAATCATAGGCCTACAAAATTGAGGGCTCAGTGAACATGGCACTTCCTTCCAGAGGTCTATCTGGAGTTCTCTAATACCAGGGACTTTAGGAGCATGGGAATATAGAACTAAAGGTCTTCTTGCCTTTGAGGCTAGTTTTCTATCTAGGCTACTATGTTGTTTTTCTAATATGTACAGAGGTTTGTCTTTTTATTTTGTTTGGCTGGTTTTTTTTTTGGTTTGGTTTGTTTTTTTTTGTTTTGTTTTGTTTTCTAAACAGGTTGCTTTTATGTACTCTGCTTCAATTTACACATATTATGCTATTGTATCCTCTTCTGAAACCTTCTGAAAAAGTTAGAATAAGCTATATGATTCCAGTTTTACAGCTTGATAAAATAAAAGCTCAGAGTTGAAATTATCTGTCCCAGGTCATAGAGCTCATAAATGAAAGGCTGCTTGTCCCTTCTGATTCCAAGGCAATGTCCTTTGCACTATTTCACATAAATACTTCGTGTTACAAGTATGTTTGTTTTCTTAGTGTATGTAATTTTTAGTTCCTGAGACTTCTTAAAAAACAAACTGTAGTACAAGGTCATCAAAAATATTAATAACCTGCCACCCCATAGTACCCTCAGTCTTAAAAATCTAAGTAAAAAAAGACCATATCTGGAGATTTACTAGCTGGCTTCCTTCACCCACACAATAAAGATTCATCCCTAAAGAATAGCTAAAGGCCTGCTTTACTGTGAAACAGCACCTCATTTTCACCCTGAATAGCAACACTAAAAATCAGAGTACACTAAGCATCAGAGAAAGGAAACAAAATGGAATTTAAAGAAAAAGAGAAGAGGCTGAGATGAGTTTTATCAAAGTGAGACTTGGCCAAGGAGCATTTTTAAGCCCCTACTCTGGGTCAGTCACAGATCTAAGTACTTGGGGTGAAGCAATAAGTAATCCATGCCCTTTAGGAGATTGTATTCCACATCGGGATGGAAAATATGTAAACAGATAAATCTTTCTAAGACTGATAAGAGTTTAAGGGGTGTATGAGTTGAAATAGGGGACAACCTGTGGCTCCAAGAATTTGGGCCATATCCCTTAAAACCTTTTCTGCTGGTTGAGGGTAACTGATAGGCCTCAAACCTTGAGTTAAGGGGCTTTCTACCCCAAGCACATGAAAATTTCCCCTAGCAGAATGGACAGATGAGAACTACTTGTTCCAATGACCAAGAAGGTGACTGAAGCAGGTGCTGTGGAAGGCATAGAGCTTAGTCAAACATCTAAGATGCCAAGGTCACCCACTGCATTCTGAGTCATACTCGATCATCTTGACTTTTGTTTTGCCACTGGACTGTGGAAGAGAGAGTGAGGCTGATGATTTTGTGCAACTCTGTCTCACTTAAATCCACTTCCCATATGAGTCAAGAAAACATTCCATGATACCATTGGTGCTTTTCATAAGAGGACCAAAAGCAACGAGATTTCTAAGGAGTGGTTAGCAAGAATTGAAACTTCTACTCCACTGAGACTTAGATCTAATTAAGAGAGGTCTAAAGTCTAACAATATGGGATGATATGGGCAGCTAGATGGTGCAGTGAGTCAAGAGGACCTGAGTTCAAACCCAGCCTTAGACGCTTAACACCAAAAAAACAAACAAACCCAAAAAACTAGCCGAGTGACCTTGGGCTAGTCACTTAAACCCAACTGCTATCCAAAAAGCAAAAAATAAAAAAAAAGAATATGGGACAATATTCTCATCTACTCTGGTTAGAGCTCTGGTGGAATATTGTGTTCAGTTCTGGTCACTATATTTCAGAAAAGACTGTGATATACTGAAGAGGGCTCAGAGGAGGACAATAAATATTGACATCCATTGATTGAACAGTAATGGGCCTTATTTTTGCTGTATACTGAATACTTGAAAGAATTTAGCATGTTAATCCTGGAGATGAAAAGATTATTATTATTATTATTATTAGGTTTGGTTTTGAGGATGAGACATGATAGCTGCCTCCAGGTATATAAAGGACATGCAAATAGGACCACAGAGTTAGGGTTAAAAGAGTCCATAAAAGTCAACAAGTTCATTCATTATATTGGTTTTTTTGTTGGTTTTTGGTTTTTGTTTTTTTCCAGATTTGACTACCTTGTGGAAGAGAGCTTCAAACTTGTTTTGCCTGGCCCCAGAGGGCAGAGTCAAGAGAAAAGGGTATAAGTTGCATAGGCAGACCAAGTATCAATCTCAGAAGACATCTTAACAATGGGAGCTGTCCAAGTCTGGAGTGGGCAACTTAGGAAATGGTGGTGACCCCTTCATTGGAGATCTTCACCTAAGATTAAATGATTCATTGGGATCATAATCATGTATCTGGAGCTGGAAGAGACCTCAGAGATTTAAGCATGATTTTTGGTAAGGGGTACAGTAAGGGCAGGTTGGTGGTACAGTAGATAGAGTGCCAGGCCTGCAGTCAGGAAGACCTGAGTTCAAATCCAGACTCAGATACTTATCAGCTCTGTGGTCCTGGACAAGTCACTTAACTCTGTTTACTTCTGTTTTCTCATCCTTAAAATGAACCAGAGAGGGATATTGGAAACCACTCCAAGAACATCCCAAATGTAGTCACGAAGAGTCAGACATGACTGAAAAACTGTTGAACAAGGGGTGAGGGAGTCCACTTTGTGCTAGATTGGGAGCAGAGCTAGTTTAGGGGGTTTTAAGCTAGCTATGTGACGCTATGTTTGCCTCAATGTCCTCTACTGTAGGGATAATAATAGCAATTACCTCACAGGGACAAATGAGATAATATCGATAAAGCCCAGCACCATATAATAGGTGCCATATGAGAATTCTACCCACTGAATCCAGGTTGTGTCTTTCAAGAGCAAAACCTTGGAAATCATCATTTAGCTTTGATCTCTCTGACCTGCTTTATCTAGAATTTAGATTACCTTCCTCCAAGTAAGAGCTGAAGAAGCTTTACTTAGTCATTTCTTAATGAGTCCTATTCTGGATCCTTTTTTAAAACTTCTTTTATTTTTTAAATGACAGTATATCAAACGCTTCCACCCACCTCCAACTCATACATGTAACACACCTACAAGGGTTCTTAACCTAGGTCCTTCGCTCTCTACCTTCTCAACCTACCCTCATTTTTACCAAGGTACATGTTTTCTTTGGTCCACAGACAACAGTTAGCACTTTAATAGAATACATGCAATTGGGGGTGGGGGGCAGTATAATAAGCAAGTTTTTTAGGTTTACTGGAAGTTCACTTTTCAATTTGTTGGGGATACATTTTAGTCCTCTCCTTTAGTTCCATTAATTTCAATGCTCCTCAAATATTATTAGGGAAATTGTTTATATAGCCTCATATGAAGATAAGAATATCTTGGCCTAGAAAACAGGAGCTCAATACTTTACCCTTCCTTTCTCCCATCTCTCCTCTGGGTTGGAGATTCCTTCATTGTTACAGTAAAAAATGTAGACTGGGAGAATTCAAGATGGTTTAGCGTGGGATGTCATCAACATTACCCTGCTTTTCATAAATTAATGTCATTTTTTTTCAGGATTTCAAAGGAAATGGGTCTTTGTTGAACAATATCTGCTTGTCTCTCTAGCTATCCCTGAAAGGAAATTAAACCATTATTATTATTACTGGGTGATGTTGTTCATTTACTCAACTGATAGAGGCCTAGCTCCTTTTGAATGGGATTAGGTGCTTTAATGGATTAATACATGCTAGCTGAATGTAATGAGAAGAAAAGCCACAGCCTCATTCTTATCAGCTTGGCAGGGATGGGACCAGATTTTTGCAGGACAGTAATGCTATAGTCTGTAGCAGTCACCTAAACAAAAGAATACATTGAGAAGATTAAAATAAATATTATATTCATGAAGGAAATAGACAGAGAGGGGAAGGGAGATGCATAAAAGTAAATAGAAAGATAAAGCATGGAAGGAAGAAAAGAAAACAGAAGGAAAAAGGAAGGAAAGAAAGAAGCAAGGGAGGAAGGAAGGGAGGGAGGGAGGACGGAAGGAAGGAAGGAAGGAAGGAAGGAAGGAAGGAAGGAAGGAAGGAAGGAAGGAAGGAAGGAAGGAAGGAAGGAAGGAAGGAAAGCAGGGAAAAAGGAGGGATGGAGGGAGGAAGGGAGGAAGAGGGTAAGAGAGGGAGAAAAGAATGAAGGAAACAAGGAACGGAAGGAAGGAGGTGGAGGAAGGGAAGAAGGAATTTAGTGGCAAAGAAAAGGGATAATTATTTTGTTTTTATATCTGAAATCAATATTGATCAACTTAAACCTAATACTTAGTGTACCTTCCACATCTTTCACATCTCTATGAAGACATCTTCAGCCTGGCCAAGAACTCTTAACCAAGTTTCTACATATGACATATTTATAGTTTCTAAAAGAAAATACCACAATATTAAAAGTTCAAAGAGCTCAGGGAAGGAAACTTGAATTTTAAACAAGTTTTTTTGTTTGTTTTACCAAACCTTCACATTAAAACTAAACTATTAATGTGGCTTAAAAATAATAGCAAAAAAAACCCCTTTTTTTGGGGGGGGGAACTTTAATGGTTTCCTATTCCCATAGAATAAATTTCAAACTTAACTCATCATTCAAGGTTCTCCACAATATGAACAGCTTGCCCAAATTGTAGGCTAACCTTTGACCTCCTATTTTATTCCACATGTACCTTTCACATTAGCTAAATTAATATATGTATTGTCACACTAACCCCTGTTCCTTACTGTCTATAACAACCTTCCCATTCTGGCCAAATTTCTGATTTCGGTATCTTTAAAGGCCCATTGGAGTGTCATATGCTTCATAAAGTCTCCTCTGACTACAGAAGCCCATGGTCATTTTCCCAGGTTTGGAATTCCTGTAAGACTTATTATCTGACCATCCATTGAGTATTGATGTTGTATATGTCAGAGCAGATTGTAAATTCTTGGAAGGAAGAGACTGTAACTTATCATTTATCATATTACCCACAGAAGATGGATTAAACCCAAGCTTTAAAGAAAATAACAATGCTAGAATATCCTTAAATCCTATAGGAACATGCATACAAATTTCAAGGACTTGTATTACCAACCAGTGGAATTTATTGCAAAGGATTATAACACTGAATCCTATCTTTTTTCATCTTCCCCAATGTGTAGAATTTGAGCCTAACTGGTTATTTGTTTTCTTCTTTTGCTTTAAGTCTGGAACCTGAAGGGAAAATGTTTATTTAATCACCCAACCCCTCTTGAACTTCAATGAAAAGACATAGGTGACAGTGAGGTTCATATCTTTCTCAAGAGCCATCAAGAAGGGCGAAGAATGGAAAGATTAAACCAAACTTTCAGCGCACCCCATCCATCATTCTGTTCTGTCTCTATTTTCAATAAGGTGAACTAGTTCAATTATGGGCTGTAATGAATTCAAGGTTGACTAATTTCTAGCTATTTAAAGACAAATAAATAGAAAGATAATGGAAAGGTCGTTTTCTTTTTTTGTACATGAAGCCCCTTTCCAGTTCTGCATTCATACTAGGGTTTACCATGTTGTACATTCACTATATGAATGTTAGTAAGGATGAAAAAAAAATGTCATATGAATTCGTGGAAAGAAGTCCTGTCACAGAAATGTGGGGACTTGCTAATTCAACTGTATATCTGATGGAAGAAGCTTACATCAAGAGCTTCATTGAACATTGGAGACCAGTAGTATAATAGCCATTTTATAGATATGGAAACTGAGACCCAAATAGATTAAGGGACTTGGTCAGAGGGATGTAAATATTAAGTGATAGAAGCTTGATCTGAGCAGATCGTTAAGTTATATAATAAAAACCAGAAAGTGTAAATAAATATATGAAAGAAAAAATAATTTATTTAGTCCTCATTATACTCCAAGAACTATGCAAAGGGGCGGCCAGGTAGCATAACGAGTAAGAGCACCAGCTCCAGTGTTGAGAAGACCTGGAGATCGAATCCCGGGCTCAGACACTTAGCACCCACCCAGAAACACCTGGCCGTGTAACCTTGAGCAAGTTACTTAACCCCAATTGCTTAGGGCGGCCAGGTGGCTCAGCAAGTAAGAGCACCGGCTCCAGTGTCAGGATGACCTGGATCAAATCTGGGCTCAGATACTCAGCACCACACCCAGAAATAACTGGCTGTGTAACCCTGAGCAAGTTACTTAACCCCAATTGCTTTAAAAAAAAAAAACTATGCAAAGTACCAGGTAACAAAATACAAAAGTAAAGATGGTCCATGTCTTCAAGGAAGAGGAAGCATGCAGCAGAAATGCAAATACAAAGGAATAATTTGGTCCTGGAATGTACATGTATGGTGAGTGGGAGCATAAGGAAGTAGACTGACACATCCCACACAAGAAGAATAAGGACAGAGATGATTTTGACCCTGGTTAATGCTTCCATCAACTGGAAGAAAATGGGAAGAACTGTAATTACACAGAAAAATTATTGAGCTTATGGAGTAGAGAGGTGGAGTGAAAGGAGTGAAGTGAGAATGGAGTGTTTTTGAAAGCATGGTCTGGAACAGGAAGGCCCTTTTTGGGGTGTGGGAGGGAAGGATAAGGGAAAGGGGAATGTGAATTTCTTCTTTGGGTAGACACACACATATACACATACGCATCCATATTTATAAACTATTACACTACTGGTGTCTCAAATCCTTTCCAGCTCTCAAGGTAAGATCCTGCCATCAGATGAACAAGTGAATCAGCAAATCTCGACTTTTCTGTGGCAGGACATGCCATGACATTTCAGGCGTAACAGTAAAATGAAATGGTATAATTTTCTAGTGTCCTGATCCTTACTGCTATTCATGTAGAGTAGGCATGATAATAATAACATAGTGAGCTGATAGTATGAATGCAAGGCTAGAAAGGGGGTTCATTAAAAGAGAGAAATGAGCAACTCTTCCATTATCTTCCTATTTAGTTCCATCTCTATATTGAGGGGATGATGTATTTGGAGGTATGGGAGATGGCCATTTTGCAGATAAAGAGAAGGGAGATGGGATATAAAATGTAAGAACCAGTCCAATGACTAGTTTGGCTGACCTATCCAGTGAGGGATGATGAGTTCAATTTACAGTAAGACTGGATTAGTCAGTGTTATCCTTTGAAGAACTTTAAATGGAAAAAAATCAGTTTATACAAGATTCTAGAAGCAATAGAAAACCACTGGATTATATGGAGTAAGTTAAATTGTCTGACTTGGAATTTAGGAAAGTCATTGCCACTGTGGAGAATGTGCTGATGATGTGAGAGATGAAAGAAATAGACCAATTAGAAGGCAACTGCAATATTTCAGGTAAGAGCTGATGAAGGTCTCAACGAGGGTGGTGGCCAGGAGAGACTGGACTGAAAAAAGATCATTGTTGTGGAGATTGTGAGGAGAGGGAAAGATACTTCAACTTACCAATAATTTATTGAACACCCACTATGTGCCAGGAACCATAGGAGAAACTGGTGATAGAAAAATAAATAAATGAATGAACAAACAACCAAATAAATAAATAAAATATAATAATAATCTGTGCCCTTGAAAATGAATCCTACTGGGGGAAAGCAATATGTGAACAGATATCTAAATAATAATGCAACCTGATACCCAAACCTCTTACTCCTCCCAAAACTCTCAGCTCAAACTTGGTAGGTCTTACCTCAGGAAGGGACTCCAAAGGGTTATTTCTTTCTCTTTTGGTTACTTTCATCAAAGTGGAGTTTAATTAGGAAAATCAACAGATATAACACTTCTAGATTTCAACAAATATGATCCAAAGGACAGAGATGGGAGATAGAATATCATGTTCTGGGAAGATTATTGATCCAGTAGGAGCCTGGAACAAAGAGTGAGAGAAGCAGAACCATGCAGAATAAGGATGGGACTGTGAGGGATTGTTTCTGTGTTTTGTTTTATTTTTCCCAAAGCACATTTCTCAAAGTTCAGTTTGTCTAAACAAATAGGTTGTATGTCTCCCTGTTGTGCCATCCTTTGGACTAAACCAGCCCAGTGGTTCCTATCAATTCTTCCATTTGGTTTCTATTTCCTTTCAACTTTGAGTTCTATACAAACATGGGCAGAGCAGGACCCTTAATAAGCACTAACTTCTTGAGTGTCCCAGGACTCTTGGTACCAAGGAGAGGGGGTCAAAAAAGGAAACCATATCCCATACGTTGTTTTGCTTGTTTGTTTCTGGATAACTTCTTAAAAAGAATTTAAGCAACAACAAAAAAAAGAAAAAATAAATAAAAGAAAAAGAGTATCACCTCTTATTACCAAGATCCTCCAAATGCAGCTCTTTGCAAATGACACTCTGTGATTGTAGAGTACAGAAAATATTCCTCAACTGCATTCACAGCAATAGGAAGGAGATTGGTCTTAACTTTGACAAGGAGGAAGAAGGAGAGAATATATAACATATCAAGAATGGGAAACAGCAACTTAACAACCTCAGGGTACATTGTTGCCCCCAAGCTAAGAAAATACCCTTCAGGCCATTCCATTGACCTTCAAGAAAGCATTTGTCAGGGCTGCTAGGTGGCACAGTGGTAACGCCAAGCACAAGCAGCTTTTCAGAGGGCTGTTGCTGTGAAGAGCTTTCAAGGTTCTGATTACAAGCATAGTGAATTCTGCATTTATTCAGGAACAAATTAAAGCAAAACATTTACAGAAAATCAAAATACAGCATTCACCATGTCACAACTCAAAAACTTAACACTAAAATGGCCACATAATTTTCATCAAAGTGGTCACAGAGTTTTGAACAAAGTACATACGTTTAGTAACTCAATCATTTAGTAAGTCCTCCATTCAGTAACAAAGTACAAAGGTTAAAGTTCTCTTTTAAACAAGGTGCATTTATTTAGTCAATCACAAAAACCATCCACCCCTAGGACACACTGTCTTAATCTTTTCTATCAAAAAATCTTCCTTCTTAAACAAAGTACATTCATTTAGTCAATCACAAAGCACAAAGGCCATTCACCCCTAGGTCACAAGTAGGTTACAGTATCATCTGCCAGCATTAAGTACCCAAGGAGAGGTCTTTTTTCTTTACCTGAGGCAGATTCTCAGCTTTCATGGTTCCCCTTCCCCAGTTTCCATTCCTGGGAAGACAAAGCTTAACAAAGCTACAAAAACACTTATCAATTCCCTTTCTGCCTGTGATAAATCAACCCAGACCCAACAACAAGGTCTGAGGCCTCTATCAACAAACAAATCTGACAAAGTAACATCAAAACAGACAGACAAAATACCAGCACCACGTCATGCCTCCTCAGTTCTCGGTAGCTACGGGTGGACCTCAGAAGTCCTGGTCAGCTCCATCTGGCTCTCAGAATTCATGGGCAGCTCCAACAGGCCCTCGGAAGTCCTGGGCAGCTCAAGCTGGCAGTTCTCTCTCTCTCTGCCTTCCTGATGCTGCTCCCAGAAATTCTTCTGGCCTCTCTCTGCTTGTGCTTTTCCCCATACAGGGCACCAGCTCCTCTCTGTTCAGCCCTCTCTCGTCATATCAACAAGCCCATCCCACTGTGGGATTCACAAGCTCTGGGTCTTAACACTTAACCAAAACCAAGTGCTAAGTACCTGTTAGCTTACCAATACAAGGTGATCTTCTAATTCTGTTACCAATTCAGGAAATAGAGCACCAGTCCTGGAGTCAAGAGAACCTGAGTTCAAATTCAGCCTTAGACACTTAACACAAAACTAGCTGTGTAACTTTGGGCAAGTCACTAAAACACAATTGCCCTACCTTACCTCCTCCAAAAAGCAAAAAGAAAGAAAGAAAAGAGCACATTTGTGGAAAAAAATATGGAAAAGAATTGTACATTAATTCATCATGGAAGACTTATGAACTATGATGCTGGAGGGACAACCCCCACCCCCAAAATACACATTTTATAAGCACTTACTATATACCAGGCACCATGCTAAGTGATAACGAGCAACAAAAATCCCCTTGAGTAGTTTATATTCTAATGGAGGAGAGAGTAAATACAAATGTGAAATATATAATACACAAACATGTGTATATGAGTGTATACATGCATATATTGATACATAGGTAGATAGATAGACAGACAGACAGACAGATAGATAGATGGATAGATAGATTTATAAGTAGATACAAGTAGATGGAAGTTAATTTAGAAATAAATTTCTTATACTTTTTGAAATGTCACAGACACCTTTGATAGTCTCATCAAATCTATGTAGCCCTATCTTGATAAGATTTTTAAATATTTGAAGGAAAGAGGCTGGTGAAAATAAAGATCTATTCTTGTCCCAATTTCACAGGCCTCTTGATATCTCTCTACAGACTCTTTAGGAGTGGACCTCAAGTTAAAAATCTTTTGTTTTTGATGGAAAGGCTTTATCAGGGATAGCACAGATCTATCAAAATGTCTTGATTGAAATTATATAACACAATTAAAATCATCCCTAAGAAGACACAGTACTTTTTTTTTCCTCCAGGTATTTAGAAACATATTCTGATTACCAAGACATGGATAGTGCCTTTAGATTTCATTCTGAAAACTGAATCTCATAGACTGACCAAAATGATTGGTATCAGTCACCTTGTCCCTCTCATGGAGCTAAAAGGCTCTCACTTAGCAAGAGATTAGCATTTTCCTATAATAATGGGAAACATTGAGTTCGATATGAGACTGAGACATTGTCACCTCAAAATACATAGCTCTTGGTTTCCTAAAAGCAATAGTGTCTTTTTTTCATAACCAGGGTGAGATATTAACAGATCTATATCAGAGTTCTGTTGAGACTATCTCTTTGAATATTTGCAATATTTATCTATTGTTGACATTTTATATCTATCCCTCTTACAGAATCGATTAGCTTGCTATGTTATCAGGCAAAAAGACTGACAGACAGACAGACAGAAAGAAAGAAGGAAGGAAGGAAAGAAAGAAAGAAAGAAAGAAAGAAAGAAAGAAAGAAAGAAAGAAAGAAAGAAAGAAAGAAAGAAAGAAAGAAAGAAAGAAAGAAAGAAAGAAGGAAGGAAGGAAAGAAAGAAAAAGAAAGAAAGGAAGGAAGGAAGGAAGGAAGGAAGGAAGGAAGGAAGGAAGATTCATTGACATAAAAATTCGCAATATTAAGATAGATATTATTGTAGTAAAGAATAAAAAAATTTAAAAAATGTGACAGTGAAGGAGACTGCCTACAGAGAGTGAGTTTCTTTGAAGGCTTTATACACTGAGTATATAAATATTTGACAAGCTCTCTGGTGGAAAAGTAAAATAAAATTCTATCTTGTGGGCATGTTCTCCAAGATGAGGGTGCTCATCTCTATCTCTTTGATGAAGCCCTATTTTCCCATTTTAAAGGATGATCTATATTAATCTCCCTTCCTTCTCAGTGCCAAGTAATAAGGAGCTGCTTCTTCCTCCTTTCTCAGACATTCATGACTCAAAGGTAAGGAGCTCCAAGGAATACATTTGCCTCAGCTTGAATATTTCCATATTTTTTTTCTGCAGAATTTTGGGGGAAAGATCTATTTTTTTTTCCTTAAAGAAGTCATCAGCACCACCTATTGGTGGAAATAAATATTAAATTATTATCAGTTCATAGAAGATTAGGGCAAATGTGAGTCTAATAGCATAATAATTTCTTCAAGAGGAGGGGTCACAGAATTCTCCCCAAGAATATCATGAAGATTAGAAGTATGATCATTTAGAATGTTCTTGAGAAATAGTCATCCTTGGTGCATATCTGGGGAAAATCTGCCATGGAGTTACCATGTATGAAATAACCAACAAGGGAAGCTGCGCATCAGGTAAGGAGGGAAAGCAGACCAAAGGCATCAGGTGCTGCAAGTTGTATCTTGCTGCCCCTTAGAAGAGCTTTTTTCCCCCTTTTGCTCTTTTATTTCTAAAGACTGCATTTTAGAATTTCTGTTCATTACTGACCATATCAAGAGCCTGGATTTATGGGGAATTGTATCCTCATAGCCCTGTCATGAGTCATATGTGTCTATAAGCAACTACTGAGTTTATCAATCGTGTCTTCTCAGTTGGAAGGGACCTCGAGGACCATTTCCTCCATCCCACAATTCATAAAGTCAACACACAACTTTTATGTGAAGACCTCAAATGACTGGTAATTCACCACCTCCTGAGGCAGTCCATTTTGCTTCAGTGACACTCTAATTCTTACACGTTTTCCCCATCCCAAGTTTAAAATCTGTTTCTTTTCTGCCCATTCTTCCTAGTTTTCCCCCTTGTAACCAAGAAAGTTAAATCTAATGTTACTTCTAGTTGTGTATTTTTAAATACTTAAAGATGGCTCTCATGCCCACTGCACACAAACAATGAGAAATCATTAAAAGCACTGGGGATCCCAATAGAAATGAAATAATTCTTGCTTTCAAGAAACTTGTATTCTAAAGGGAAGATAACATGAAGATACATAAGTAAAAATAGGATACTTATAAATAAATAATTGTTAGGGGCATCAAGGTGGCACAGTCAATAAAGCACCAGCCCTAGAGTCAGGAGGAACTGAGTTCAAATCTGACCTCAGACACTTAACACAAAACCTAGCTGTGTGACCTTGAGCAAGTCACTTAACCCCAATTGCCCCTCCAAAAGAAAAAAAATAATTGTTAAAAATCATTAAAATGTTTAAATATAAGTCATTTAAGAGTGAGAGTGTCAGAGGTTGGGAAGATCAGAAAAACTACCATCTGCTGAAGATAATATTGACAGTAGAGAGTGACTGTATGATGGGGAGGAGAGAAGGGTATGTATTTCAGGTATGGGGTGCAGCCAGCTTGAAGGCTTGGAAATGGAGATGGGAGATGGCATACCATATGTGGTGAACAAAGAACATTATTTTGACTGGACCACAGAAGGAAGGAATGCATAATACAATTAGTCTAGAAATACAGGTTGCAGTCAGGTTGAGAGGGGCTTTAAAAGCTAAACAAAAGACTTTAGATTATATCCTAGAGGCTATGGTGAACCATGGGCGTTTATTGAGTCAGACAGTTCTCCAGGCTCAAACTACTTATCTAATCCTGTGCCAACTTACAGGAAGAACTGCACCTAAAATGTATAAGGCAATAGGTGTCTGTTCCTAGGGATATCCAGGGAAGAAGAAATCATAATATCCTTTTCAAAGAGCATTGAAATAGCTAGTTACTAGGGAAGACATCATTCTGACATATATCAGTAATGGAATCAGAGTGTCTGTTAATTGAATGTTAAATATTCATATTTTAGTGATGCTAGAGTCATAATTGTATACTCACTAGAGAGTTAGTCTCAAAACCAAGAAACCTGGGTTCAAAACTTTCCTGTAATACATAATGACTATGTGCCCTAAGCAAGTCAGCTTATCTCTTGGTCTTCTAAGCAGTTCTTTAAGTCTAAAACTTGCAGAGAAAGTGCCAATCAACCTTGGTTAAAGAGGCTTTCCCCATAGGAATTCCGTATATCCGTGGAATTACAGGTCTAACCATTATCTTTACCTTTTAGTGTTTATTTATTAAAATTATCATGAGCAACATTAGGTTAGAGACAGAATTGAAGGCCAGGAACAATAAGCTTAAAAATTGGCCTGGCCACTTAGCTTTTGTCCTTTCTTCTGGCTATCATTCCAACCCTCTCCAATGCTTCACATTTTTCATTTGCAACAAGTGTAATGGCCCTCGCCTTCCTCTTGGGGCTTGTTGTAACATTTATAATGAGGCTTAATTAATGATTATAAAGTACCTAAAAGATAAAAATGCAATACAAGTGTTTGTACATTAAATCTGATGCATCTCCATTAAATACACTGAAAATAGACGCTAGGTTGAGGGCAACAGGACTTTAGTTCAATTATACACTGAATAAAGGCTGGCATTAGGCCGATTATTCATTTAGGAGAAGTTTGATTCTAATACAGACTGGATCCAGGCTGCCACAATATTTAATACTTGTGGTACAATTAATGTCTCCTGGAATTCAACACACAACAAAACCTCTGCTCTGCTCTGGGGTGAACTTAGGGAGGTGTTTGTTTCTCTGAAAACCCTTCTATTAGTTGGTTCAGAAAAACCAACCCTTTCTTCTCTTTCCATATTCTTCAATTTCTAGCTTTCCCGTGCAAGAACAACAAATCCAATCCTCCAAACAAGCACAGAAAAAAAAAAGTTTAGAAGAAAACAGTGCTTTTTGACACATACATTTAGATGGCCCCCTGTAGCTTCATAATGAAACAATAAAAGAGATCAATATATTCATAGAATGATCTAGGATGTTGAAGCTTAACAGGATGATAGAAATCACCCATTCTCATTTTATAAATGAGTAACTTAGAGCCAGATAAAGGAAGTCATTTCTCAAAGTTCACACAGTTAGTATCAGTGCAAAATAAAACTTAGATCTCTTAACTCTGAAGTCCAGTGCTTTGCCTTATATCTCATAAGCAGGATGATCTGCACACCTCCATACAAACCCACTCCTTTCTCACACAGACACACACACACTCACTCCCAAAAGTTCAGATTGGAAGGGACCTCAGAGATCACATCAACATGTGCCTTAATGAGAATCTCTTTTATAACGTTTCTCTGAAATAACCATCTGCCCTTGAACTGAAGTTCACACCAGTGAAAAGGAACCGACTGTGTACCATTCCACTTATACTATAATTATTAGGAAGTTTATTTCTGTTTATACCAAATTTAAACTTACTTTGGACATAGTAGAATGTCCTATCTTTTTCTTCATCTTAGACCTTTAAACACTTGAAGACATGTATTATGTACCCTTATTTCCTCTGTCTTCTTTCCCCCAGGCTAAATATTTGGCTCCTTTAATAGCTTATGATAAGACCTTCAAACCCCCTACCATTCTGGTTGCCCTCTTTCAGAGGCTCTGAAGATTTTCAGTATGCTTCCAACATGTTTCACCCAATATTGAACATAACTCCCAATATGTTCTGATCAGATAAAAGTAGAAACTTTTGTATCCCTCTAAATTTAGATCAAATTGACATGTGTCCTTTTGTCTAATATATCACATGTTAATTCATAGTGAGCTTAAAATGAAATATAAAAAGAAACAAGATCTTTTTTTGGGGGGAATAATTGATTTTCTGCCGCATCTCTCCATTTTGGACTTATAAAGTTTATACTGATGCCCTACTGTAAGACTTTATGTTTAACTGAAATATTATTCACATTATTGAGATAGAAATGGAAAAATAGATAAAAGAACAGACATAGTCATTGACTATCACTATTTCCTAAATTAATTTAGTCATGTAAGTCAATTCTCACAAAGAGCAAATGATGTAAGAAATCACCTCGGTCAGACATACATGGGTGTATAACATATTTTATATATGTATATGTATGTATCTATGTATTGTGTGTATCCTGCCAGACAGATAAATATGATAACCAAAGAGAAACTCACTTTTGAAATGAACATTCATTTGTAAGATCTAATTGAAGAGAGTGGATGTTTATGAGCGAGATTATCTCATAAACAGCAAGAAACATTGCAGAAAAATAAAAAATGCTACCCTCTCAAAATGTGACAAGACTCCTAACCAAGTCAAGTCATCCCAACAACAGCACACTACAAGTGGTACTTTAGGAAAAAAAAAAAACATGAATATGGAAGAAATATGTAAAGATTTCCATTTAAAATATTTTCTTCATTTGTGACAAAGGAAGTGCCATCACATCCATATGCAAGCATCACTGTCTCTATAACATTTGTGAAGGGATGGAGATGTTAACAAAGAAAAAATGGGAAAAAAAAAAGGTGGCCTAGATCAGATGTACAGAGAAGCTATTCACATTAAAGACAATCTAATTTTGAGAATAAGAGTTGAGTTTCAAGAATTATGATGTCAGGCAGATGCCATTGGCTTGAATGGAGAAAGCTAAATAAAGAGATTACTATACAAATCATATACGAGAATGTTAATAACTAAAGAAATGAATCACTACAATCACATACCCAGAGGCAGCTAGATATGCCCAGTGAATAGTGCACCAGTCCTGGAGTCAGGAGGACCTGAGTTCAAATCCAGCCTCAGACACTTAAGACAAAAACTAGCTGTGTGACCTTGGGCAAGTCACTTAACCCCAATTGCCCTCCAAAAAGAAAAAAAATCAATTACCTTCCCAGCTCTACAAAATCTTTATGAGAATAACCAAGATTTTGTTCTATAAATATCATTGTTGAATCCTCACCTTATTATTCAATGGGTTCCTTTTTCCCATCTAATTTATTGCAATCAAAACATTTGAGGAACACAAGATTAACATTATGAACACAATGATTCAAGTCATTGATAAAATTTTAAATTTCATGGAACCAAGTTCAGGTATTGTGTCACTACAACAAAGACTTCTTTCCATGTTGGCAAGTATGAATGCCTTATCTTGATTTGCATCCATTTATTCGATTCCAAAGAAACTTAAGTGTACCATCATCGGCTAGGCTATATAATTTAATGTTTGCCATATACTTTTCTTTTTGGAAATTCTATTATAAAAGCCAGAAAATATCACCTTTGACAGCATCCATCTAACTCAAAATTATAAAAGAAAGTAAGAGCTCCTTACTAGAATATATGATATTAATGTTATCAGTCTTATTACTGGAGCAGGATATCTTGGTCCCGATAAAATATTATTTATTCTAATGTTCTTAAGTATCAACTTTATCCTAGTTTTTTCTCACTGTGACCTTTCCAGGTTGGAGATTATTCTTTAACATTAGTCATATAACAAAACAGTTTTTTTTTACTTTCTCATTATCTTCCATTATTATAAGTCTAGTTACCACAAGCAACTATATATCCTTTCCTTGCACATAGACTTTTCTCTAATCTAGTAAATTATCTCCTTGTATGTTCTTTACTTCTCTTTGCCATTGTCATTTCATTGTGGGCTTTAGTGCTCCTGATACTAGTCTTACTGGACCATTCTATGAAACTGTAATCATTCACTATGAGCTTCCCTCTCTCCTATCTTTTGCATATGTCTCTTAATAATCTACATTGATAAGTTCTCTGTGTATGCCCATTGGTCTTTCTTAATGGGTTCTTCTTTTCCTCGTGAAGATGGTTTGTCTTTATGTCTTCATTATTTCATACTTAGGAGCTTCCTAACTCTCATGGAAAAACTTCCTCGAGCAGAATTTTCAAAGGGTACCACTGGGAAAACTCTAGAATTTGTTCTCTTATAATCCAGATGGTATGTTATACTAGGATGAGCTTTCCTTTCCTTTTCCTTCTTATTCCAGTATAGAATAGTGATTTCTTCTCAATTATTCCATAATTTCAAACTAGAATACAGGTCTTCTTTGTTAGTCTTTATCAAATCACGAGTAACACTTCTGTTTAGTATTTTCTCTACCATTAAAAGATATAATTGTTAAAGCTCCAGAGTCCATCAAACTACATGCTTTTGAGGAAGAGAATTTCAAAAGTATTCAGAAAGTTATTTAGATTTACATTGTACTACATTTCCTCTAGCAATGCAAATTCTGACTCATACATATTTCTGTGTGATTCTAGTCTTGGTCTTTCCATGAACCTTCATGGAGGGTATACTTGGTATGTTGGAATCCTTTTTTTTGATTCGCTTAATATTTAATTGACATCAATTCACTACCTGGGCTGTCCATATGTTATCTCTCATCTTTGCTACCACACTAGTTCTTTGCCATTCATAATTTCATAGCACAGGTACAGTCTTTGGAAATATACTGTAGCACATTTACTTTAAAACTTCCCTTATTGGGGCAACTAGGTGGTGCAGTAAATAGAGCACCTGCCTTGGAGTCAGGAGGACCTCAGATCAAATTCAGACTCAGACATGTAACACAAAAAGTATCTGTGAAACCTTGGGCAAGTCACTTAACCCCAATTGTCCTACCTTCCCCCCTCCAAAAAAGAAAAAAAAAAGAAACTTACTTTATTTTAAGTGTATTTTTTTTTAAAGCAATTGGGGTTAAATAACTTGCTTAAGGTTACATGGCCAGTTATTTCTGGGTGTGGTGCTGAGTATCTGAGTCCAGATTTGATCCAGGTCATCCCGACACTGGAGCCAGTGCTCTTACTCACTGAGCCACCTGGCTGCCCCTAAGCAATTGGGGTTAAGTAATTTGCTCAAGGTTACATGGCCAGGTGTTTCTGGGTGGGTGCTAAGTGTCTGAGCCCAGGATTCGATCTCCAGGTCATTCCAACACTGGAGCCGGTGCTCTTACTCGCTGTGCTACCTGGCCGCCCCCTTCAGTGAATTTCTGATTCTTCTAAGAGCAAATTTTTCTATAGTTTCACAACTATAACAATTTTTATAATTATATGCATTTTCTCTCACCATTTTTAGTGTCAAGCATTGGAAATATCTACCCTCACATGCTTAGATGTATGGCTAATATTCCTTGTCTAAATCTACATACCCAATATTACTATTTGAACTATGTAAAGAGAATCAATATGTAAGAGGTTACAAGAAATATATTTAATTATATGAAGCTCCTGTTACTCATACTAATGTTGTTGAGGAATGAGATTTCCTTACTTGGTTTCTATGTTTTAAGATTTTATTTGATCTTTGTGAATCCCAGTTAATTGTTACCTTGGATTTATTGCTCACCTATATGAAAGGATCAACTCTGGAAGGAAACTAAATAGTAAAGAGGAAGAGACAGCTTATCATACCCCTTAATGTCACAATGTTTGCCATTTGGGCACATTTCTCCTTCTGAATAAACTGAAAGAAAACAAGGTAAGCTGAACTGAAGTACAACAGAGGTGATGCTTTGTTACATTAAGGATCAATGAGCTTATCAATATAGAAATTCCCTTCATTGGCAGAGATTTTAGTAGACAGACTGTGAAACGACATGGTTGATAAGCTCATTGTCCTGTGGACATCCTGTTGAAAAAAGATAGGTCATCCTGTAAACAAGAGACATACAACTATTCTCTCTTCCCAAGTTTGAAGTCTATATTGATCCATAAAAGCTTTTATATTTTGAATTTCAACTTGGAGTTCCATTCCAAAATAGTCAAATTCAAATGAAGCAGGGTAATTTTTTTAGATAGGTAAGGTTGTGATCTTTTTGATTGGGAAATTTTATAATTTGAAAATGGAAGGAGCAGCTTCTGAGAAGAAAAAAATTAAAGTATTGTTAAAGCAGTAAATGGGGGGGGAAGCATTCATTCAGAGCATAGGTGGCTAAAATGTCCTTTTTACCAACATCTAATTCATATATGACTGATATGACGAAGTTGAGGCTGATAGCTGAAAAACCCTGACAGAATAATGTGTTGACTATGAGATGATTATACTGCCTACCTAAGGTTTGGCTATGAGAAATTTGGAACTTATCTCATTTATCAGGGGTCAGATGTGAATTGTATCGCAAAAAAAAAAAAAAAAAAAAAAAAAAAAAAAAAAAAAAACTTCTTTGATTCAGTATGATTGCAAAGACCATATATTAAAGTAGATTAAAAAAAAACAGAGCAGGGTCTATGAAGAATCCTTAGAAATGGGATAAGGATAGTGGTGTAGATTGATCTGGAAACAGATTTCAGAGATTTCATAACCACCTCATCCTTAGGAAAGCAAATTAGAAAAGCCAGGATTTTAGCTAAAATCTGATACTTTAAAAAAGCAGTTTAAAGAAACATTTTTTTCCCATGTACTACCATTAATTGACCAAGAAGTAGGAATCTTTTGCCCCTTCAAAAGTACAGATATGGAAAAGTCCTCAATATTCCAACCTTAGTTATTATTGTTTCTGCTGAAAGAATTGAAGACTGCTTCAGCAGGCTAGAAAAAAGCAGTCACCAGTGGATAAAGGGCCCAGGTTACAAATAAAATGTAGAGGGGTGTAGCAGCAAGCACCCCAGCATGCCCAGGGTGGCTGCTCACACAGGTTCTTAGATCTGCTTTGATAAAGGAAAGCAACTCAAAATGGGTTAACAGCTTACTTTAATCAGTCAAACATGTATCATTTACCTAGGTCAGGGGAAAGAGGTCAGCACCCTGAACTTCAGAATATACAGACAGAATTATCAAGACAGAAACAGATTATGTAGACAGATTTCCAAACTGTCCAATCATTACATCCATACCCAATCAACATCTGGGTTTTTCAAAGCCGGAGGGCTCTGGACAACGGCTTCCCAGAATCCAGATCAAATCACAGAACACTCCTCAAAGTGAGCCCCAAAACAAAGCTACACATCAGGGCTTATATAGCCTCCTGGCTCAGAGAATGTGACAACCTTATTGACTCACTGGCCAATCAAGAAATATCTACTGAAAAACAAGCCTCCCATCCCAGGCTCCAGGTGCACTTTAGCCTAGGGGCAGGGAAGATCTTTAAAATTTACATTCCCATTACAAGGGGACAGAGCCAAGATGAAGGAGTAGAAACAGGACTTCCAAGTGGCTCCTGCTTCCACCTCCCCCAATACATGTAAAAAATTACTCTAAACAAACTTTAGAGCTATGGATCACACAAAGTGACAGAGAGAAACCAACCTCCCACTGAAGACAGCCAGTCAGGTCAGCAGGAAGGGGTCAGCACAGCACTCTGGGATCAGAGCCCAGCCCCATGTGAGCCTGAGGTTTTAGCCTCAGGGTGGCCACAAGCAGCCACCAACTGGAGGGACTTCATGAAAGTGGATCACCAGCAGCTGTGTTGGTTTCAAGAATTATCAACACACAGATTCTAAGGGAAAAAATGAGAGGTCAGTGTGAACTTTGGGAACAGGGAGTCTAGGAGTGAGGTACAGCATCTGCCCCCTGGAGGGAGAAGCCACTGAGGGATGGTAGCTGCTGCTTTGTGGCTGCTTAAAGGCGCCTGGCCTGCAGTTTTTAGGGGGACCAAGTGAAAAGTCTGAGGGGTAATTGCTCTTGCTTTAACCTGCTTGGATCTTGATTGCTATCTATCGTGGAGGTCTTGGGATGCATGACCAGTGAGCCAGAGTATGTGGGGGCTTCAGAGAGGGCAGCGAACTAATAGCTCTGGCAGCTGAGAAAACCCCAGCAATTTGGGACAAAGCTCCCAATTCTGGCAGCAGAGATCTACTGTATCAAAAAGCTCAAAAATCAAGAAATTGAAAAGCAACATGAGCAAGCAAAGGAAGCAAAGCAAGCAGAGCAATCCAACTTTACACTCCTATTTTGGGGACAAAATGTATCAAAGCATGGAAGAGGAGGAAGACAACAAACTCAGAACTGTTGCACCAAAATCTTCCAAGAAAAATATGAATTGGCTGCAGTCCATAGAGGAGCTTAAGAAGAATTTTGAAAACCAAATAAGAGAAGTGGAGGAAAAATTAGGAAGAGAAAGGAGAATGATTCAAGAAAATCATGAAAAGAGAGTCAACAACCTGACAGAAGAAAATAACACCTTAAAAATAGATTAACTCAAATGGCAAAAGAAGCTTAGAAAGCCAATAATAGAAGAATGCCTTAAAAAAAACAAATTTGCCAGATGTGAAAAGAATCTCAAAAGCTCACTGAAGAGAATCATTCAGAATTAGATTGGAGCCAATGGAACCTAGTGACTGGATGAGAAATCAAGATACTATTAAACATATCCAAACAAATGAAAAAAATAGAAGGAAATGTAAAATATATCATTGAAAAAACCACTGAACTGGAAAATAAATCCAGGAGAGATAATTTAAAAATTATCGGACCACCTGAAAGCCATGATAAAAAAAAAAAAAGAACTTAGAAATCATCCTTCAAGAAATTCTCAAGGAAAACTGTCCTGATGTTTTAGAACCAGAGGACAAAATAGAGGTTTAAAGAATCCACCGGGGTGGCTAGGTGGTACAGTGAGTAAAGTGCTGGCCCCAGAGTCAGGAGGATACAAGTTTGTTTCTGGCCTCAGACACTTAACACGCACACAAAAAAAATACTAGCCGTGTAACCTTGGGAAAGTTACTTAATCCCAACTGCCTTCCAAAAAAGGGAAAGAGGAAAGGAAAGGAAAGGAGGAAGAATCCACCAATCACCTCTTGAAAAATGTCCCAAAAGAAAACTCCTAGGAATATTATAGCCAGGTTCCAGAGTTCCCAGATCAAGAAGAAAATATTACAAGCATCCAGAAAGAAACAATTTGAATATTGTGGAAACACAATCAGGATAACACAGGATCTGGCAGCTTCTACACTGAGGGATCGAAAGATTTGGAATATGATATTCCAGAGGTCAAAGGAGCTGGAATTAAAACCAAGAATCACTTATCCAGCAAAACTCAGTATCATGTTTCAGGGGAAAATATGTTCATTCAGTGGAATAGAGGACTTTCAAGCATTCCTGATGAAAAAAACAGAGTTGAATAGAAAATTTGACATTCAGATACAACAAGCAAGAGAAGCATGAGAAGGTAAACAGGGAAAAGAAATCATAAGGAACTTATCAAAGTCAAACTATTTACATTCCTACATGGAAAAACAATAATTGTAACTTATGAAACTTTTCTTAGTATGAGAATAGTTGAATGGAATATAAATGTACATATTATATGTATGTATGTATGTATGTATATATGTATGTTGTATTGTGTATACATACATATATGTGTCCTTATAGGGGGTATGTGGGATATAAATATATGAGTGTGTGTGTGTGTGTACAGGTATACATAGACAGAGGGCACAGTGCCAGTTGAATAAGAAGGGATGATACTTAAAAGGTGAAATTGAGAGGTGAGAGAGGAATATAATGAGAGGAGATGGGGAGAGACAGAATGGGGTAAATTATCTCATTTAGAAGAGGTAAGGGAAAACTGTTACAATGGAGGGGAAGAACAGGAAGCCAAAAGGGAAGGAATCAACCTTACTCTCATTGAATTTGGCTTAGGGAGGGAATGACATACCTACTAAGTAGGGTATCTCACCCTACAGGAGAGTAGGGGGAAAGGGGATGAGAGGGGGGATTATGGAGGGGAGGGCAGATTAGGGAGGAGGGAAGTTGGAAATACACACTTTTGAAAAGGGACAGGGTCAAAGTAGATAATAGAACAAGTAGGGGGTGGGATAAGATGGAGGGAAATATAGTCAGTCTTTCACAATATATCCACTCTGGAAATGTTTTCCGTAGCTACACATGTACAAGTTATTTTTAATTGCTTATCTTCCCAGGAGAGTGGGGGACAAGGGAGGAAGGGAAAGAATCTGGATTTTAAAGTTTTAAAATCAGATGTTTATTATGTTCGTATATATATATGTATATATATATGTGTGTATATACATATATATATATATATATATAAATTTTACATGCAACTGGGAAATAACATATACAGGAAGAAGTAAAATCATCCCAAATCATGAAGACGAGGGCTTTGATAGATGAGGGACCAGTCAGAGAGACTTTAGTGGAAGGAATGTTCTATTTTCTTTTTTTTTTTACAATGAAGTTTCTAATTGAGGATTATACATGAAAAATAGTTTTTTGGAATGAACCCTTTATTTCTCAATATGAAATCTTGGTGTGATGAATAACTTGCAGTGAAGTTTCCCCCATTCTGAACATCTTATATACATTCTTACTACTTCCTTATACTTTGTAACTAAATTCAAAATCATCCCCCCTACACACACACATATACACACATACATACATACATACATACATACATACATACATACATACACACACACACACATATATATATATCTTTGTGTATTTCAAGGTAATGTAAAAGCTATTGAGTATTACTACAATTGATTGGATTAACTTTTGAGACCAAATTAGAGGTGTTTTAAGTTTGGGTAAAGGAATTGTTGTGTGAGAGGTAGCAAAGCATTGTTTCTATAGAACTGCAAAAATTAGTGAAACAAGATTACTGATAAAAATTACCAGACAGTAGCTTTGGGAAGAGTTAAGGAAGCAGCCTTGGGAAGAAGTTGGGTTTCTAGTTCCCAGAGAACTCCTAGATAATATTAAAAATGAAACAATTTAGAATAAAAGGAGCTGGCAGCAGCAGGTGGATTTGACGAATCAGAAAGGAGACAGCAGCCTTGGGACACTCAGGCCCAGATAAGGACACATCTAGGTTGGACTGAAGGGGGTTCAGTATTCTGAGGTTGTTACTGCCCTTGTGTAGTGGACCTCATGTATTATGTATGTTATCTAACAAAATTAGAGCCTCATTAGTTATAATTAGGGTAATGTATGGAGAGAGCTTTGCACTGATTGGTTGGCATTGATAAGAAGACTGTCAGCTTGTCTTACCAACCAATGGTGAGGTGGGTCATTTGGGAGGGTGGGGAATGCCCACGTTAGGGCTTTATAATCTTGCTTTTACCTTCTGTAGTTTTCTCCTCCCTTCTGATTTTCTTGTTGGATTTGGGGACGCCCTTTCTTGAGAAAGATAGTAATAAAGTTTTTGCTTCTACATTGAGAAGTCTCTGCGTTGTTTTGGGTGAGTGGCCAAACATGATCCATACATTGGGAATCCAGGACATTTCTCAGGAATGTGTGAAATATGGAGGAAAAGAATGTTCCATCTTCTGGGAAGTACAGCAATATTTTTAAGAAAGTTATCATTATCTGGAACTGGATCTTCCCAAGGATATTGTTGATTGAAGGTCATAGGGGATCCTTCCTAAAATAATGGATGCATGGTCAAAGGAAAGACTCCCTTTGAACATCTATGCTCCAATTCCTTTTCTTTCCATCTATTTCCCATTTATGAATTGTCGATTTTCCAGTATACACTTTGGATTGATATTATGATTAGAAGAAGTCACCATGATTTGGTGGCTTCTATCCTTACAACAATAAAAAAAAAATAAGCCAATATAATATGTATGTAGGAACCTACTCACTGAAGATGATTGTAGAGGTTAAGTAAAAGAATGATTAATCATAATCATAATAAGAGTAATATTATGATAGTTACTGTTTATATATCATTTTAAGATTTTCAGAGTTCTTCACAAATATTATCTCATTTTATTCTCACAATAATCTTGGGACATAGGATTGGTTGCTATTTCATCCATGAGGAATATAATAGAGATAGAAGGTAAATGATTTGGTGAGAGTCACGCAGTCAGTAGGTCTGAGTAAGGATTCAAATTCAGGCCTTCCTAACTCTAAGCCCAGATTCCTAGCACCTTTATTACCTAGCTTCCTCTATTCCCATAGACTGGCATTCCCAACCTCTTTATTGGTACCTGTATTCCTTGACCTTCAGTAAAACTTTCTTGTACCTTTCTTAAACAAGAAATATGAAATGGAATAAATTATAGTTTCATATATATACATATATATATTCACATAAAAGATTTTTTGTAAAAGAATTTAATAAATAACATTATTATTATCTTTAAAGTTGTTTTTGAACACTGTTGCTAGTTTTAGAATATTTAAATAGGATAATATAGTTATTTGCTCAATATTATTAATCCACCCTTGACAAAATATTGACATGCCATTGTGGTATACATACCCCAAATTGGGAACCCCTGCTATAAATGGAGAGGTCATCCCAATGTTAATTTGTGAATGGCATTATATGTTGAGTTCCGTTATGATCAGGGCTTCCAAAATGAAATCTATAGTCACTAAAAATTATTCAGAAATACTTCCACATAGGAAAAATGAAATGTATCAGCAGAATGTCTAGGGCCTAGACTATGATTCCCAGTTAGATAGATAGCACATACATCTAGTCTATCAATTCATAAATGTGAATAATTGACAATGAAGTGAGTCCAGACAAGATTTTTTTTTTTGCATTTGAGATGTTTTAAAAGACTTCTACTAATGACTCTAAATTCCTGAGTGAAACAAAAATACAACTTCAAAACTACAGTATTATTCTAGTGACATTTCATGGCTACAAATAATGGGAGAAGACAATTCTTAAAGAATAGGAATGCAAGTTTCTGAAAGGTGAATGAGAGACACATGACATTTGGAAGTAGTTCAAAACATAATACCAATATAGAACTAAGTTCAAAAAAACATTAAAAAAAACATAATCGTTATCATCATTGATGGAATTTCTAGAACACTTTAAGTTTTGAAAAGTGCTTTAAAAAATATTATATCATTTTATCTTCTCACCAATTCTGGGAAGTAGATATTATACCTGTTTTACAGATAAGCAAACTGTGACTGAGAGATATTCAGTGATTTGACCAATGTCATATTCTTAATAACTCTCTGAGGCCAAATTTGAGCCCAGGTCTTCCAGATTCCTGACCAGCGTTCATCACTCTCTCCACTCTGCCATTTAATGGCGTCAGTGATCAATAAAACAAAACAAAACAAACAAGCAAAAAGATGTGTGTTGTTTGTGTAGTGATAGTGAGGTGTACATCTAACATAATGTATTGGCACCCAATAAAGTCAAGAGCCCTAGGAGAAGGCACTTAGTGCATTGGGTGGACTTTTTGATGAAGGTCCTTGGAAAGCTGAGGATGAGAGCAATTTGACCTTCACCTTTGGAGGGAGAACTGCTGCTGATTATAAAAACACATCATGTAAATACAAATAAGAAAATGGAAGTTTCAAATATTTAATAAAGTTCTCCAAAGTTAAAATGAAGCAAATTTGGGATCATGTCCAAATATTTTGGTCTAATGTTGTTTCTACTACACTCTCATCAACTTAAAATTGTAACAGGAATGGGCCCCAACTAGAAGGGGTGGGGTATATTCTGTGATACTGGTCAAAAGAGGTTTGGGCTATCAATAGTAAATTCAGATCCAAGCTTTCAGGACAAACTGTAGAAGGTATTTTTCATGTTCAGAAAGATTGATTAATTAGCACTGTACTAGGCACTGGGGATACAAGTACAAACAATGAAATAATTCCTATTCTAAAAGACATTACATACTAAATGGGGAGAAAACATGTATGTATATTGCAGTTGGGAGGATGAGGAAAGATTCACGAAAAAGTTGATACTTGACATGTGTCTTGAAGAATGATATAAAAGATATGAAGCAGAGGTAAGGAGGGTGCATTCTAAGCATGAGGGCATGGTCAATAGCAAATACAAATGGCTAGAGATGGAGTGTTCTGTTGAAAAATGAGAAGGCCAGTTTGAACTGACTATATAATGAAGGGAGAAGAGTAATGTATGATGCAGCTGGAAAGAATGGGTGAAGGTCAGGTAATGAAGGACTTTAAAAGATAGAATTATACATTTTATCCTAGTGTTAATAGGAAACCAGTGAACTTTAATGACTAGGAAGAACGATTACATCTTTACTTAAACAAAATCACTTTGGTAGCTCTGTGGAGGACAGAATAGAATAGGGAGAATCTTCAGTCAGTTGGACAAATTAGGAGGCCATTGCAGTAGTCTAGTCAAGATGTGATGAGGTCCTGAACACTGGTAGTGGCTATGTACAGAAAAAGAAGGGGTATAGTATGAGATTGGGCAGCTAGGTTGCACAGTAGATAGAGCGCCAGGCCTAGAGTTAGGAAGACCTGACCTTAAATCCAGCTCCAGACACTTACTAGCTGTGTTAACCTGAGCAAGTCACTTAACTCTCTTTGCCTTAGTTTCCTTATCTCTAAAAAAGATCTGGAGAAAGAAATGGGAAAGAACTCTAGTATCTTTGCCAAGAAAACCCCAGATGGGGTCACAAAGAATAGGACATGACTGAAACTACTCAACAACAACAAGTATATAAAAGATGTTGGAGAGGGACAAACATCTGAAAGCAAATTGGCTTTGTGGAGAGAGGGCAATCAGAAGACACCTATTGGTAAGAGGTGGAGTAATACTAAAAAGTATATTATATAATATATATACCGTGTTTCCCCGATAATAAGACCTATCCCAAAAATAAGCCCTCCCCTTACTGTGTAAGATTCCTCTAAAATAAGCCCTCCCCCCAAAATACGCCCTATTCAGATTGCTATATGCACCGTCCCCCCCCGTGAAACGCACGCCGCACTCCGAGCTGCATCCAATCAGAGCTGCAGCAGTGAGCGCGTCATCCTGTTCTTCCCCAGTGATTTGCTTGTTGAATAAAGGTACATTTTTTTGTTCACATTTACCTGTTTATTAAAATTGCTGTCAATGTTCATTAAAATAAGCCCTCCCCTGAAAATAAGCCCTCTGGTGTTTTTCTGTCCAAAAAAATAATAAGACAGTGTCTTATTATTGGGGAAACAGTAATATATTATATTATATATTTTATTATTATGTTACATTATATTATCTTATTATGATATGATATATTACATTAAATTATGTTACTTTACATTACATTATGTTATGCTATTCAATGTTATGTTATGTTATATTATATTATATTTTCTCAGCCTTCCTGAGAAGGTGCTATTTGGCTTCTGCTTCCTCTTGCTCCGCCCCTTCCTGCCATGTCAGCAAGTCCAATGGGGCATGAAAGATCTTTAAATCCCATAACCCTTACAAGTGCTTATAGTTTCCTTTGATCTAAAGACAAATGAACCCAAGCACTCAAAAGGGTGGGAAATGGCAGTCTCCAGGTCACATGTGGCCTTCTAGGCCCTTGTGTGCGGCCTTTTGATTGACTGAGTCCAAGTTTTATAGAACAAATCCTTTTTTTAAAGAGGATTTGTCCTGTGAAGTTTGAATTCAGATAAATCCCTAAGTACCTTTTGAAGTAATTAACTAGATGGTTACCAGGATAACAAAATATGTCTGGTAATGAAAGCAACAAGTAGCTTTCAAATATACAATTGGAAGGCAGAGAAGAGATAGATTATGAAGTCTAATTGAAAAGTCTAAAGTATTAAATTATCTAGCTTTGGAGCTTTGTGATTTCATTGGGGGGTAACTTCTGGGTATCCCAATGAATTTCACTTTATTTCTTTTTAATTTTAATATTGGAATGGTAACAGGGTCTCTAGGTGGTACAGTGAATAGAGCACAACCCTGGAGTCAGGAGGACCTGAGTTCAAATCCTGCCTCAGATACTTAACACAATTTCTAGGTGTGTCATTTTGAGCGAGTCACTTAAGTGCAATTGTCCTCCAAAAAACAAAAAACAACAACAAAAAAAGGAATTGTAACATATGCTATCTACACAGTAAATAATGTTTTACAATATATTTGGCAAGCACAGGTTGTTAATTAACATACACTAGCTGTGCCTTAAGGGAATTGCCCCAATGGATACAAAATGAATACATACAGGATAAAGAATTTGGTTTTTGTTAGCCTTTGGTGATGCAACAATAACAACTATAACATTTAAATAACTATTTTTTTGTTGTTGTTTTTAAAGAGTCACTATAGAAGTATATTCAATTTGGTATGAGTTGGTTAAGGTCCTACTATGTGAAAGGAACTGGGCTAAGTACCGGGCTTAAAAACTAAAGGTTAAAGAGAAAAAAAAATTAAAAGATAAAAATTAAACAGTCCCTGTTTTCAAAGAGGTTATATTTTACTGTAGGGAGGGAGCAATATGAACACAGGTAAGCAAAAAGAAAATATATACAGAGACTAAATACAAGGTATGTTTTGAGGATAGTGGAAATATCTAATTTGGATATAATAATGGAAAGGTCTCCTATAGAAGTGGCACCTGGTCTATGCTTTAAAAGAAACCAAGCTCACAATCCAATGAAAAATATCTTATTAGAATTAACTCTTACCCACAATCACCTCCAGCACCATTAATGACAACAAATGAAAAAATTTGATTCAGAGATAGCAAAGGAAGGACAGACAGAGAAAGGAAAAAAGAGGAGGATTAAGGTACAATTACAACATTATATAGACCTCAAATTGATCTTAGAGAGTTTTGAGACCAATCCCCTCATTTTATAAATAAGAAAAATGAGTATAGAGAGGAAAAGTGATGGCCCAAGGAAATGACAAGGTGAGGGTAGGATTCAAACTTTGTCCCTGTGACTCCAAGTTCAGCACACTATCCACTGTTTCTAGACTGAGGATGTGAATATTGGAAAGAAAGAGAAGAAAAGATGGAAAAAAGGGAGACAAAGAGAAAAGAGACAGAGATTAAGTCTGCTTAAATAGCATTAGTAATGCTTAGTGACAGCTAAATTCAACTATGGGGATTTGACATACCATCATTGATTTATTTCTTTTGAGAAACTGAAAATTGATTAGCTCATTTAAATGTCCATTGAGTTAGTGAAGCAGAAATTTTAGTTCCATTAGATTTCTTTTCTCTCTCTAAATATTTTATTTTTAATTGAGTCACCAATAGAGGATGCTTATTTCTAACACTAAAATCATTATTGCTGTTGGAACAACGGCCTTGAAATACCTTCTTTTAAAACATAATGGTGAGGAAGGAGAGTAGATCTTCAGAGGGTGCCCTGAAATATTCAATGAGTGGTCAGAAAGAGCACTGGGACTTCTGACCATGATGACCTAAACCAACAGAAACCTAAGAATTGCATCAGGCCAAAGAAGGATTGAGAAATGCCATGAGAATCAATGTTAATTTTTTTTTTCCCATCCCAGAACTGCACATAAAAACTGAGTTAGCCAGAAGCCCACTGGCAATAGGAAATGGAGCCATCAGCAAAGCAAGTGCCAGGGCAGACAAACAATCTGACAACCTTTCAGTATTGCCAGGAGATAAACCATAGATGCAACCTGGACTGATACAGACCAGTGTCAGATGAGCGGTGCTTAAAGTGGCATACCCCAGGGGCAATCCCTCTCCTCTTCTCTCTCGCACAAACACACACACACACAGTCACAGACACACACACACACACACACACACACACACACACACACACTCCCCTCTGCAATAATCCAGAAGGAATGAGTTCATGTACCAAAGAACCACGGAAACAGAGCCAAGATCACACACAAGACAGGATAACATCTATTCCCAAAAGCAGAATAGAGATAGACTTACAACCAAAAATAACTGTGAATATAAATATAAAGAGCAAAAATAAACCTTCAGTAAAATAGAGGACTTCCAAGCATATCTTTTGAGAAAAAAACTAGAGCTGGGTAGGAATTTAGAAATGCAAACACATGAGTAAAAATAATCCTAGAAAGGGTAATTTATTTCAATAATTGTGAGGAGCTGTATGGTGATGCTGTGTTAACATTCTTTTTTTTTTTAAGCAATCGGGGTTAAGTAACTTGCTCAAGGTTACAAGTCCAGTTATTTCTGGGTGTGGTGCTGAGTGTCTGAGCCTGGGATTCTATCTCATGGTCATCCTGACACTGGGGCCGGTGCTCTTACTCGCTGAGCCACCTGGCCTTCCCTAAGCAATTGGGGTTAAGTAGCTTGCTCAAGGTTACATGGCCAGGTGTTTATGGGTGGGTGCTAAGTGTCTGAGCCTGGGATTCGATCTCCAGGTCATCCTGACTTTGGAGCTGGTGCTCTTACTCTCTGTGCTACCTGGCCGCCCCTGTTGTTAACATTCTTGTAGAAGGAGGAGAATCAAGTAGCCATTAAAAACCTAAATGTTTTTAAAGGACTTTGAGAGACTTAAATAGGAACAAAAGAAGAATGGAGGGGTTGATTGATTCTATTCTGAGGGTTTTGAGAGTGGAAAAAGAAAGGAAGATAGAAGGAATATGTTAGTGTAGAAAGGGGGAAGATGGGACTATAACTTGTTCTATGACTTAATTGGCATAAAAGAAGAATAAATAAGGAGGAAAGGAGGGGAAGAACAAACATCAAGGGAATCACACTCTGAAATAAACTAAATAATTTAGAAATACATAATTTATTAAAATAAATATATTTATAGGCAGATTTGTTTATGGAAATGCATAAAAATTAACAGTATGTAAGTAAATGTAGGCAGGGTGCAGATTAAGAAGGAGGATAATACTGGGGAGGAAGTAGTTACAATCATAATTTGGGAGAGGAAGGTCTAAAAGGGAAAAAATAAAAACAAAGATGTGAAATTGAAGAGGGTGCCCATCAACTGGAGAATGACTAAACAAATCATGGTATAGTGATATGATGTGGATCTTATTGTTATTATTTGAAACTGGACTTCCCTAACTCAGTAAGGACTGAAGTTCACTGGCCATTTATGATTCAGGTCCCACTAATAATTGAGACAGGAGTTTTGATTTATTCTAATTCTGATCTGGGCTGCTTTGCCCATCAGGGAGCCCAGTAGTGCCCTTCCTTCTCCTCCAGGAACTCAGCATATATGTTGGTCCTGGACTTAGTGTTTGTTTAGCCCACTGTAGCTCAGATCTCCTAAGCTCAATCAATTGACCATCTTTACCCTTCCTGGTAGCAGAGGTTGCAAAAATACAATGCCTAAACTATAAGAAATTTTTTTTATAAAATCCTGTAAAGTATGAACTGATGCAGAATAAAGTGCGTAGAACAATGAGTAGAAACAAATTGAACAATTTATACAATGACAACATTGTAAGGAAGATGAAAACAAAACAAGAAAAAAACAAGTCTTAAGGACCTAAAGACTCTAATCAAAATAATGGCCAGCCTTATTCAGAGAATCTGACTGTGAAGATGCAAGTTACTCATGTCTTGACAGAGAGAGATGAGGGACCCAAGGTGCATAACAAGATATTGATTTTTTTTAACATGATTACTGTGCAGATTTCTTTTACTTGACAATGATTGTTTTGTCCTGTATTTTGTTGTTGTTTCTTTGCTTTTGTGTTTCCCTGTTTTAGTTAGGAAGGAAATGATAGAAAGGAGAATTTAGAAATAATGATGCAAAAAAAAATAACCATTAATTTTCTTTTTAACACAGAGAACAAGAGGAACTTTAGAAGGAAACACACAAAAAAGGACAGTTTTGAAAGTAATCAATGGAAAATGTTGCATACTTTATTTTCAAAGCAAATGATATTAACGGAGTTAGTTTCCTTTCTGATTTTTTGTGATTTATGTTGTATATGGAAATCATTTTTGGTTAACTTTAGAATAAAAATGAAATGGTTAAATTTTAAAGAGTAAAAGCATGGAAAGGATGATGTTTGACCTTGAGTTAGGATTAAGAGTAATCTTTTTTTTTTTTTAAAGCAATCGGGGTTAAGTAACTTGCTCAAGGTTACACAGCCAGTTATTTCTAAGAGTAATTTTCTTAATACAGAGCTATTTATAAATAAGTCAACAACTATTAAGGAAATCATTTTCTCTTCCATCTGGGGAGACAAAAGTGAAACAAGAATATTATAATTAGGTGCCACACTTAGTAAAGACGGTAACTATAGGACTGTGGGGGGCTATTGATATCCCGTCCTCTCACTTACCCATAGTAAGTCTTCGGTCGTCACCGGCCTCCTAGGAGGAATTACCAGACAGAGCACCCGAGGTTTTCAGGAGTTGTTTATTCAGGCTCAGCTACATCGTGACTGCCCTGAACATCCGCATCAGGGCAACTTATAGGTACATATAGCCAATCATCTTCTACAGCTCTATTCATTACCTTTTAAGGTCATACATCAAGCAAGCAGGCACTAGCCCATATACCATTACTTCCTGGCCCCCAACATCTCCCCCTTTTTGTTTAATCAGGATGCTTGTCTGGTACAGCCTTAAGCGGTGCAGTTGCAATAACCTGAATTTAGCAAACCCTGGCGGCAGTAGGGGAATGCGGGATGTTCTGGCTTGGGTCATCTCCTGATCCCTGAACCTTACCCGTCCTCGGTAACCCAACGCCCTCGGGCCCTGTCTTAGGTGGCCGGGTCAGGAGAGGTTGCCCGTCATAGAACGGATCCCGTCTTACTTCAAGAGCGTTACATGTCTTCCATGGAAGCCAGCCATACTTGAGGGTCTGCTCCTTCCTCAATGGCCATAATGGCCTTTTGTGTGAGCAACATATATCCTTGTTGTCTTCTCTGCAATCGGCAGAGGTACCAGACAAGCAACCCTATGGTCAAGAGTAACACCATACTTGACTCCCCCAAACCTCCCCAAGAGGCAAACCATTGGGTAATGTTTTGGAACCACTCAGTCCATGCTGATAATTGGGGACCAGATATGGTGGTAGAATTCAATACAACTATAGCATGTCTTAATTCATTTAACTTCAGTGTAAACTGCTTATTCCATGTCCCGTTTAAAAATGAACCCAGAGTATAGGACAGATTAGCTGCCCTAGAATATCTTTGGTACGGGGCGGAAGTCACACAAAGACCGGTTGTGTGCCATTGGCACCCCATGAGACCCATTCCATTATGGCATCAATTTGCTCTTGCTGAGATAAGAAATTCTCATTACCTTTAACCAAAGCCGTGGTCCCTACTGCAGTGGACCCGGCAATACCAAGTCCTAAAAGCAGAGGTACAAGTATGGGGGCTCTTTTCTGTCTAGGCAAATTTGCATGCTCTCACCCACCCTCACCGGAATAAAAGTAAGGGGAGGGGGCCTCAATGCATAGACAAAGGTCAGAGCTGACCAAGGGGAGCATGTGAATAGACAGTTTAGATAAGACTTGGGCCAGGTGGTTAAGGAGACAAAAGGCAAGGATAAAGGAGGGTGTGGGCCAGCCCTGGCCTTGATTACTTAATCAAGAGATTAAGTAAGAACAAAAGGGGTTGAAGGGTGTAATGTGGGGTAGGGGGAAGGGGCAGAGTCGGAGGTTGGGAAAGGAATTTTACAGATAACAATTTTACAATACAAATTGCAGTTACAATTTCACAGACCGGTTTCACAAGTTGGTTTCACAAATTGACCTAGACCCCAGGTACCCCATCATTCCCCCTTTAAACAGATGACACCCGAAATCATTTGGGGGCACAGGACGATGATCTCAGCCTCCCGAGCTACTTCCCGCTGGGGAGGGGAGAAGAGCTTTCCCTGCCTCTCAGGGTATCATCGTTCAAGGGGTGGGGTCCATAGCCAAGGTCTGGAATTTGGCCGATGCCAGGTCCAAGGGGTGATGGGTAACGACTTCAGGCAACGGTTGATACTCAGCCGACAATGTTCCCGGCAGAAGAGTCACCTGCCAGTGAAGGGTGCTGAGCCTAAAAAAACACAAATCTAGCAAAAAGATTAGACAAACAAGGGCCAAAAAGGAGTAAGAGAAAATTGACCAGAAGTGGGGTGAGTATGGGCTAGTATAACCCATTACTCAGACTATTTCACTGTCCTTCATATTTTCCCATAGAATAGGCCTTTCAAAATCCCACTAGAGATTTAAAATTTCTTCTAAAAGTATTTTCCCTTCTTTAAAACAGTTCAAGACTCATAAAACTTTTAGAATGAGCTTAAGCAGTTTGCATAACTTTCTGTACATGTTCTAATCTTAGATAAAAATAATATTAGATTTTCCAGTAGGCTAACACGAAAGAGCTCACATCCTTTACTGACTCCCTGATCCGATCATAGAAACCTGCTATAGAAGGAAAAAAACAGGGACCTGTGACATTCCAAATATGACAGGATAGAACATCCTTGATTCTGTTTAAATTCAGGTTAGTTACAGATATCCAACCATGCAGTATCCATTCCACCTCAATGCTAGACTCAGGAATAGGTGGGGAACATTCCTTTTCAAAGGAACCCCATAGGTGTTCGTAAAGTCAAATCTCCCATCAGGTTTATAAATCATTGCCCTAATAGATTTGCATCTACTGCCCAAGATTCCTCATCTTTCTGTAACTATGCTTAATCTGATCTCACACTAAAATTTCCGTTCTCTCAACTAAAGTGTCTCTGATTTAATCCCAACAATTAATTCAGTCAATGGCATTAATACCCAATTATACTTTGAAATACACTGGGATCCCTATGACATATACACAGATATAACTTTTCTACAGTAACTTTATAATCCCAATCTCAGTCCATGGGATAATGATTCAATATTGCATTTGTATTCTTATTTCCTTTTCTTCTCAAATATGATTGAGCTATTAATTATAAAATCTAGTTACAAATCTTTCTGTCTTCCTTAAAACTTCCTCACACCCTTCTCAACATACTTAAACCATCTGATACAAAGGTATCCATACCACTATTTAGAGACAGGAGGGGCTTGGAAATCCCCATTTGTCCCCAAACCTTCTTATCTTAACATCAATTTACTCTCATTAAGTTGCAATATACCACAAAGATTTGCCAGGACTCATATACATAAGGGATTCCCTTTAACATCTTTCCCTTCACAATTTTCTGAGATTGTCCTGGTAAGGCCAATTGTTAGAGATCCTTTTTACTCTTTTGTACATAGACTTTGCTGCTTCTCAGTAAGTCAAGCTTATAGTTTAGGAGCTTCATACAAGTTCACTTTCCCAGGTAATTTTACAACATTATACAGTAGTAGAGGGACTGTTCTGAATGAGCAGAACTAGTCAGTATAAAGTTGTCACAGTTTTAGGTTTTAGCATTAAAACAGTAGCCCAATAACTTAGTTAACAGTCTTACAATTTCAAACAATCTTAACTGAAACTTCCTTTTAAACAAAGATAGACTTGGAAGCTTAAGATTTTCCCAAATTACAATACTCCAAAACTTTAAGAGAAACTGCTTTTCATACAGCATAGATAGTACAGATGTTTACCAGTAATGATATCATCTCAAGTTTGAACTTCGAAATAAGAACAAATGAATTACCAATCTGATGACCTTAAAACTCCACATGAAGTTGTGCTAAACTAAAATCCTTTTTTTTTTTTGCTGCCATACAACCAATCAACTTATAATCACTGTATATTTCCAGAATAGCCAAAAAGTTAAATGGACAATCAGCTATCACAGTAAATATTGGCAGTATTGTTACTACTTGTTTGTATCCCAAATATAAAAGCTTTAAACCATCAGATATTATAACATAAAAAATCCAATTCACATGAAAATAACATTATAACATAGGGTTAGCAGAACTGATAAAGTAACAAAGCTAGTTTTACACAACTTTTTCTCCATCTTTTAGTTTCAACAAAACTCAGATTGAAAACTGATTTGTCACTCAATTTTTACAGTATAAGAGGACTTTACAATTTAGATTTTACAATTTAGAGATACCATAATAGAACAATGACATAATGACATTAATTGCATTTCCGATTCATCACATACCAAAATTATTGATAAAAAATTAGGCTTACCAAGTGCAGAGGCTTTTCTCCTCTCCCCAGTTGCAGAGCTTGGTTGTGGTCCCCGGGATTTGAAAGGAAAGAGGGTCGTCTGCATGCCCCAGGGGCCCTCAATATAGCTGCTATGCCTCCCCCCAATGTTTTTAGCTGTTCCAACTTTTACTCCAATAAATTTTGTGTCCACCCCTTAGAAACTTCTTTGAAAGTGATAGCTTTGACTTCCCTAGCAAGGGGAGAGGGAGTGGCGCCTACTCCCTTATCCCAGTTCTAGAGAACCCAAAAACCTCACCTTATGTATCAAATCTTGGAAAATATTCCAATTTGCCTAAATGCCAAATAGTAAAATGAATTCCAACTTTTCTTTAGCATCAAATTAGGAGTGACACTTTTCAAAGATGACCAGAATGCATTCAGTTGCCTTTTAGTTGCATTCTGTTACACAAAACTTTTCTCTTTTAGGTGAGGCAGGAAATAGTTAAATGTTAATCTACCTGCCTCTTTGTTCTGAGGGAAAAGATTTCCTCCCCCTCCCATCACCCTCTCCTCACTCCACTTGGCCAGAGTGGAATGAAGAGGAGATTTTCAAACTTTTAAAGATCTTAAAACTTCTGTTCACACTTTTCAATAGCAACTAACTTATACGTATCTTAACTTCCTGCCCATGTTCCTTTCTTTGCTACATGCTTAAACTTTCTTGCTTTTACTACTGTCTACTCTTCCTGTTGGACTTTGATTAAAGCCCCTTTAAAATCATATACATACTTTATTTCTTTCTAATTCCAACCTAACATTTCTCCTATACTCTTTCACTTGCATTTACCATCATATAACCTAAACAAGACAATATTTTGCTCTCCTTCTCTCCCTTTCCAGCCTGCACTCAGCAGCAGGGGAAAGAAGGGGGGAAAGAGATACAGCATTTCAAAGGAATGTCCTGCAGTTGCAGCCAATGGTACAGAACTTTTCTAAATTAAATTTGGTCACAGACTCCCCATATCCAGAGGCCCGTTTCTGGAAGTCTGTGAAGTTGTCCAAAAGGCATTTCAAAGGAGTACACGGGCCGGCTGTGGATGACCCTTGGCCCATAATGGACCTGATGACTGGATAGGACAAACAAAGACACAGAAGGGACAGAACACAGCAGAAACACAAGATACGACACGTAACAGTTCTGTGCACAGTACCAATCACTCAAAACATGTACCACTCATTCTAAACAAGCAACTAAGTGGGACTCGAACCCACAATTTAATCACCTAAACCAGAAAGAGTAATTAGGTGGGACTTAAGGTGTTATCTATCTGCTTCTTAAAAGTGATCGGGCCTCCGGCAAGGTTGAAGGGAGGAGGACGGCTTCCTTCCACCCATTCGGCAGCCCAGGCGTCCCCCTCCCATGTAGGGACTTCCTCTTTTTTTTTTTTTTCTTTTTTGCGCCACTGACTCCTCCTTTCCGGTTTCTTGTTCCCAGCGAACAGTGCTCGGAGCCAGCTCCTTCGCTGTCGCCATCTTCCCAGCTTTCTAATCCCCTCTCCGCTTCTCTCAACTCCTCCCACAGATATTGAGGAGGTCGGCTAGTCGATTCCTCCTCCGACTCCTCACTAGAGGAGCCTACTAAGGATAAACGGTGAAATCGGTTGGGGTTAATGACCCCGGGTTTGTTCCCTCATATGAAGCCATTTGTTGTCCCACCACAGCCCATCGGCCTGGCTGCACCCCCGCATGTTGTATCCAGGGGCAGATGGTCCATATTTTTTCTACAAACTGGCGGCATGTTCTTATCGGTATCTTTACCCCGCCCTTCGCGCACACTTTGTAAAGCTGCACGGCAATAACTCCTTTCTCCTCGGGCAAAATTGCGGGGACACTTCCTGCCACTCCCATCTTCTCAAAGGTACTCTTTACCAATGAGGCTGTCTGGAGAGCTAAGTTACAGCCCAGACGGTCTTCTCGGACCCTGCCCAGGCCCCACGTTGGGCGCCAGTTGTGGGGGGCTATTGATATCCCGTCCTCTCACTTACCCATAGTAAGTCTTTGGTCGTCACCGGCCTCCTAGGAGGAATTACCAGACAGAGCACCCGAGGTTTGCAGGAGTTGTTTATTCAGGCTCAGCTACATCGTGACTGCCCTGAACATCCGCATCAGGGCAACTTATAGGTACATATAGCCAATCATCTTCTACAGCTCTATTCATTACCTTTTAAGGTCATACATCAAGCAAGCAGGCACTAGCCCATATACCATTACTTCCTGGCCCCCAACATAGGACACATAAAAATTGCCCTATACCCCAAAGGTTGTAAATTTATGGAAATCCTTACTCCAACAGATTTTGTAAACATCAGATATAAATAAGAATAGGAGTGGTTTATCTTAGATCTAAGCAACAACAAGAAGTTTTGGTACATAGAACAAATGGTATGAATTAGTGTTCAGAATAAACAGCATTGAATGCACTCTTAAATCAAGAAATTTGATATTAAAAGAATCAGATACCATTTATTAAATAATTTATGCACTTGATGATATGCTAAGCACAGGGAAAATAAAGAGCAAAAAACAAACAATCCCTGCCTGCCTTCAAGGAGATTAATTGCACAATTTAAAAAAAAAGTATTTTAAACTTTTGTGCCCTCTAAATCATGGCACCTTTCTCTTGTCTCCTATCCTAGTTATATATGTATGTGTATATACATACACATATACATATGTGTGTATGTAAGTATATGTCTGTATATGTATTATGTATGTGTGTCTGTGTGTACAGGGTGGGATATTCCAAAATGTGCAGATACCATGGTCAGTGATGATGATGATGATATAACAACATTAACAATAATGATGATAATAATACTATTAAAAATAAATTGTATGTATATAAGCACTTGAAGTTTGGTAAAGCATTTTACAAATATTAACTTATTTTATTCTGCCAACAACCCTGGGAGGTAGATGCCATTCTTACCCTCATTTAACAAGCAAGAAAA
This sequence comes from Petaurus breviceps papuanus, assembly GCF_028583685.1. Lineage (NCBI taxonomy): Eukaryota > Metazoa > Chordata > Mammalia > Diprotodontia > Petauridae > Petaurus > Petaurus breviceps. The sequence continues at coordinate 29,408,879 of NW_027185804.1, forward strand.
CTTGGGCATGCAAGGATTAAATGACCTACCTAGGGTTACACATCTGATAAGTTCCTGAGGCTGATTTTGAAGTCAGATATACATGATACCAGGTCCTCTGAGCTATTCAATGGACTACTTATTGCCTGCATATCAAACCTCTGGGTTAGACACAGATATTTGAATGAATGAATGATGTGAAGTCAAAGATAAGTTTTTTTTTATTGAAAATATTACTTAATTGTTTTATATTAGTCTGAGAGTTGTGTTTAATGGTCCACCTAGTTTAAAAGGGTAGAATCAAGTCATCATACATAGGGTTTACAAGAAATGAATAAAATTTAGAAAAAAAAAAAGCTTGAGGTCATAGATTCCCATAGGATCAAACATAGAGCCTAGTATATAATAGTGGCCAAATAATCATTCATAGGATCATGGATTTTGTGCTATACAGAATCAAAGACATCATCTAACTCTACTTCCTTATACCAGAGATAAGAAAACCAGGGAGAAGAGAGGGACAATGACTTACACAAAGTCATGCAAGTAGTAAATAGCAAAGTTAAGAAAATTCAAATAAATACCCTCAGTCTAATATATTGCTTTTAATATCAGATAGAAAGTTTATAAGTTGGGGTGTATGAAAAAAATTAAAAATATTTTGATAACTATATCAAAGTAATTGTATTCCTTTTAAATATTGGGTATTTTATTTTATGCATTTAAAAATCTTTACTCTGAAAATCAATCAATAGCTTTCACCAGATTACCAAAGGATTCCATGACATAAAACATTTTAAGAATATCTGTACTAACAATAAATAGCATGATCAGAATGACGCTATACTTATAGGTGATCTAATTCAATCATTGTGGTTAAGCATATCCCCTACAACCGATATGACAAGTGACAGTCCAATTTTTCCTTGAAAATTATCATACACTTCTTCAAAAGTTAATTGGTAATGAGGGTATAAAAACCTTACAAATAAATGTAGAAAATCAAAAATGTTAAACATATCTTTTATAGATCGCAATACAACAGAAATTATATTTAATAAATAACTGCTGAAATGTTTAAAATTTTATGGGAGAATAAATCATTTAATTCTACAGAATGGGTTGACCAAAGAACAAATCAGAGAAATAATCAATAATTTCATTAAAAGTAATTACAATAATGAGACAACATGCCAAACTTTTTGAAATATAGCCAAAAAGATTGTTAGGGAGAAATTTTATATAACCTACCAACTTTCATCAACAAAAGAGAATAAGAATAATAAATTGGGTATGCAACTAAAAAAAAGAAACCAAAAAATAACACTAGAAACCAACAAATTAATAACCTTAATTTAATAGAAGTCTTGAATATATAAAAAAGAGATTAACAAAATTATATGCTAAATACTCTGAAATAATAAGGGTAGAACTTTTATTTTTAAAAAAATGAATTCAATAAGCCATTAGCTAATGACTTCAGAAATAAAGAAAGAAGAAAACCAAATTACTAGCATCAAAAAAAAAGAGGCAGGGGGGAGAAGGTGATCAACAAACAAAGAAGAAATTAAATAAATTTTTAAGGAACTATTTCAGTAGATTATATGACAATAAAACTCACAGTCTCAATCAAATGGATGAATATTTATGGAAAATATTCAGATTAACAGAAGAAACAGGAGACATAAAGCAGCTTGGGTGGGTGTGAGATGAAAAAAATCATACATAAACTCCCAAAGAAGAAAAACAGAACATATGGATTTATAAGTGAAATATATCAAACGTTTAAAGAATAATTACTGTTAATACCGCATAAATTGTTGGAGGGGCACTAGATAATCTCTAGGATGACTTCCAATTCAAAAATACAATCCTTTAAGAAAGAAAACCAGACAACAATCTAAAATTTAAAAAAAAATGTCTAGAGCTAGTAGGGACAAAAGGACATCTCTTTCATTTTACAGATGAGGAAACTGACGTCAAGGGTGTTTAAACACAAGACCAGTAGTAGGTAGAATCATAAGCAGGATTTGATATGGCTTTCTTACTCTAGGGTCAATGCTCTTTCCCCATTCCATGTTGGAAGGATATAATAACCATAACATGATAGAATTAGAAACTTCAAGCTGGATGAACCTAAGGGTCTATCAGGAAAGAGAAAAAACATTTTAATTCAATTTAATAATAATTTGTTAAGCACATACTCCATGTCAAGTCCTGGAGATAAAAACTGCTGGAGACAGAAAGACAAAAATAAAACCTTCCCTCACCTCAATGAGTCAACATTCTATTCTAAGGGAAACAACATATGCATGGGGTTGTTACAAAATGAGCCCTAAAAATTAACCATGTTTATGGTAGTGGGACGAATTCTAACAATTGCTGAAATTGGGAAGGCTTCTTTGTTCTGCTTTTCCCATACTGTTTTCATTTCGTTTTTTTTGTTTTGTTTTGTTTTGTTTTTATAGAAGTTTAAGGTCTTTACCTCAGCCAATTGTATAACTGCAGTAGGTGATATGAGAATAAATGAAAATTACCTCGGACTTAAAGCATGGCTATATTGTTATTGTTGAGGTTTAAGGGCAGATTTATTAAAAAGAAAGAATGCAAATGTTAGAGATAGATGATAGATAGTTTGATTTGATTGATTGATTGACAGATGTGAGACAAATAGAATGTACTTACTAAATTGATTTAAATTCAAAGTTAGTAGAAGATAGAAGTTTGATATATCCCAGACTCTCAAAACTTCTAGATTATATTTCCTTTTATGAATTAGAGTCTCTTAGGAGTTACAATTTCTTCTGATTTAAAAAAAATGGCAATTTCCAGATGCACACTGTGCAAGGCACATTTTTGCTGATTTAAAGTTTAACATCATTCAAATGATCCAGTTGATTTTATTATGGTGGATCACGCTGCTGTTGTCTGACATGTCAGGGTACCACACCCACCTCTCTTTCCACACTCCCCCCCCACTCCTCACCCCAGTAAACCTGCTCATTTGGCTGGTAGCTGCTCCCTATCATTCAGCATGCATATTACCTATAAATTAATCCCTGGCAATTATAAAAGAGAATAATTAATGCTTCCCAAATGTGTCATATTATCTGAAATCATACTGTTTCTAGGGTTGAAAAGCTGTATTTAATAAAAGTATTTCCATAGGAAAGCTTCACGTGTGGTCCCAGCTGCTAAATCTGCCAGTAGATCATAACCATTATGTCTACCAAGTAGTAGGACTTATGTTCAAGTCTATTTAATGGAAAGTAGTTTCCCTAATTTATAATGAGTCTACACATTTAGATGGAGTAAACTGGTGCCTGTAGAAAGGGAACACTCTATTGCTTTCCTCACTATCCTCTCTGTTATTTCTAGTTGTCACTAGCATGAAATTCTTCATGGTCCCTCTATTTCCTCAATACATCTTCAGCTGCCACATCTTTGAAGATATGTCTTCCTCCAATCTCACTCTACTTTTTGTCCTAAAGCAAGGGACCTTCACCTGGGCTCTGCAGAAAAAAAAAAAAAAAAAACTATGAACTTAGATGGACAAAAAAATTCCCATTTTTTACAAACCCCAGAATGAAATGTTGCATTCCCTTCAATGATTTGAAATATTTTTTTTTCTGAGAAAGAGTTCTTAGGCTTCCCCCAGACTACCAAAGGGGTGCCCCAAACAATAAGAAAAGTCTAAGAACCCTTGTTTAAAGAAAACAAAGTTTCAGATGAACACTTCAACCAATAGACAAACCATTCCTCAGAGGTACTTTATTACCACCTCCTGTATATTAGGTTTTTTGCTAGGTTCTCTGGATAACAAAGACAAAAATGAAATATTTCCTGCCCTTGCAAAATGTATATTTTATATAGGGAAACAGCACATAGACACTGAAGGTAGGAAAGAGGGAGGAAAGGAAGGAAGGAAGGAAGAAAGGAAGGAAGGAAGGAAGGAAGGAAGGAAGGAAGGAAGGAAGGAAGGAAGGAAGGAAGGAAGGAAGGAAGCAAAAAAAAAAAGAAAGAAGGAGGGAAAGAAGAAAGTATAAATAAAAGATGATAAATGAGGGACTAAAATAAAGCAAATTAAATTTTAACATAGGAAATCAATATAAAGCAGAGAAGGAAAGGAGGACTAGTTACCATGGTGGGGATTAAGGCAACTGGGAAGCTGGAAAAGAGGTAGAGAATTTAGAAGTGTAAGAGACTCCAGGAATGATAGGGGCCAGGAATTCACTTATCTGGAAAGTAGCCCTCAGGGTAGAGGTTTCTCCAGGGGTTGCTGGCACAGGGTGGTTGATGAAGAGAACAGCTTTAAAATCTTAGAAACTTTATCCTGATATCAAAACTAAATTTATGCCTGTTACTTCTATTGCTGCTAGTTCTTCCTTCTAAAACCAAACAATACAAATCGAATTCCTCTTCCATATGAATGTCTTTCAATATTTGAAGACAGCTATCATCCATCTCCTGACATTTCTTTGCCTTGTGTCTATAGTATAAGGACCAAACAGCCTTAGGGTAAAAAGACTCTAACAGAATACTGATAATGGCTTTTCTTTTTTCTAGGTCATAACAATTAATGGAGACCCTCAAATTTCACTTTCTCCAGGAGTGGTGCCTTAGCTTTGAGATTATCTCCCATTTACCTTGGTGATACACATATGTATTCATGTATGTATGTATGTATGTATGTATTGTGGTATGTATGTATCTATCTATATATCTATGTACATATCTATCTATATAACTGCATCTATCTATCATCTATCTATCTATCATCTATCTATTTCCATGTTTGTTCTTCCCTATTAAAATGCCAACTCCTTTAGGGCAGTCCATTTTGTTCTATCATTTTTTGTTTGTTTGTTTTTACTTTCTTTTCATACTCAGCACTTAGCAGAATATCTGGCACAAAGCAATCACTTAATACATGTTTGTTGAGAGATTGCTGCTAACCTAAGGAAAAGATGTGATCAACATTGATGAAGGGTGTGGCCATCGCAATGAAATCATTGATCTTGGGAAATATAAACATGGTGCCTTACATTACTTGTTATTATTAAATTAATGTGTTTTCTGAAAGATGCAATAGGCAATTCTGTCCATGTCAATAATGCTGTGCCAGGAATCAGTGATGATTCTGTTTGTAACTTCTCATGTGATTTTGGGAAAATTCCCTGACATATCTAACTTGATTGATTTTTTT
>NW_027185804.1:29414463-29416141 GCF_028583685.1 Petaurus breviceps papuanus
ATTTAAATGCTCTGATCTTAAATTTCATTACCATAATGATTGGGACAAATAGTCATTATGTTTTCTTGGAGGAGAATAGGTTCTATGCTCAGATTTAAATATCTGTAATCATAAATGCTTTATTCATGATCTTTTTTTAACTTCACTGTACTTTCCAATGACTCCCCCAATAAATCCCACAATAGAAGCTCCTCCCCCCTGCTTGTAAGGAATTATAGTTAAGTAAAATATATGATCAAATTGTTCCTGTTTGACTGTATATGCCTCATTCTGCACCTGCAGGCCTCCAGTTCTCAACCAAGACTTGGGAGACATAACAGTCTACCCCAAAGCAAGGGATTCTAAAAAATAAAATAACCTAAACCAAGTTTAATTAAGAGGTAATATATCCAGGACAATATAGGTCATGGTGTTATTCTATTTGAGTCATTGTCAGCCCACTTCGATAGTATCATCTCCACTTCTTGGCACCTGGCTTTACAATGACATTGATAATTCAGTGGCCAGCAGTGGGTGACTAACACTGGTCAGCCTCAGGAAGGCAGAATCTATCACAGAGTTCACATGAGTTTCAATATTATTTTCCTTCACATTATTGTAGGCATTATCTAAACTATCCTCCTGGATTTAATTAATATATTCTATACCGGTTCATAAAAGTACCAGTTCTATAGCAGTTTATAAAAGTTGGCAAAATATTATTCTATTATGCCATATATAGGTATATATGTATTCATATATATGTATATATGTACATATTCATAAATATATTTCTAATCTCTATTTCTACAACTAGATTATTTCCTCGGTTTCAACCCTGTACTACTAACAGTCTATTAGACAGCTGATTCATTCATTTAATAATAATAAAGACATATACAAAGGGAATTAGGTAATCATGTTTCAATACACTTGGTTTTCTTTTAAATCTTATATATTTAATTTTTATTTATTTAAGGAAAAAAAACATTCTGAGGAGGAAGTCCATAGCTTTTTTTTTCTTTTTTTTTTTTTAAGCAATCGGGGATAAGTAACTTGCTCAAGGTTACACGGCCAGTTATTTCTGGGTGTGGTGCTGAGTATCTGAGCCCGGATTTGATCCAGGTCATCCCGACACTGGAACCAGTGCTCTTACTTGCTGAGCTACCTGGCTGCCCCTAAGCAATTGGGGTTAAGTAACTTGCTCAAGGTTACACAGCCAGGTGTTTCTGGGTGGGTGCTCAGTGTCTGAGCCCAGGATTCGATCTCCAGGTCTTCTCAAGACTGGAGCCGGTGCTCTTACTCGCTGTGCTACCTGGCCACCCCTAGTCCATAGCTTTTAACAGGATGTCAAGGGACTCCATTTTACACACAGACACATACACACGTTAAGAAGTCCTGTATTGGGGCAGCCAGGTAGTACAGTGAGTAAGATCCCCGGCCCCAGAGTCAGGATGACCTGGGATCGAATCCAGGCTCAGACACTTAGCACCCACCCAGAAACACCTGGCCATGTAACCTTGAGCAAGTTACTTAACCCCAATTGCTTTAAAACGAAAGAAAAAGAAAGAAAGAAAAAGAAAGAAAGAAAGAAAGAAAGAAAGAAAGAAAGAAAGAAAGAAAGAAAGAAAGAAAGAAAGAAAGAAGGAAGGAAGGAAGGAAGGAAGGAAGGAAGGAAGGAAGGAAGGAAGGAAGGAAG